>NW_007017739.1:130317-147730 GCF_000164805.1 Carlito syrichta
TGGGGGGAGAGAGAGAGGCGGGGGAGAGGTGGGGGGAGAGAGAGAGATGGGGGAGAGGGAGAGGTGGGGGAGAGAGAGAGGTGGGGGGAGTGAGGTGGGGGGAGGGGGGAGAGAGAGGGAGGAAGGGAATATGAATATGTGTATGTCTCACATTCTCTAAAAAGATGTTAGGCTGGGGTCATTTCTTCTATTCTTTTATAGTCCCTTACAGCAACTAGTGTTTACAACTAACAGATGTTCAATAAACAACTACAACACTCAACATGCCCCAGTATTTCCATGAAAAATGAGGGGGGGGGAATGCTTCTGAATAACCTCAAAAGGATGATTGGGGGAAATGGTAAAAGGTTCTGATGTGCACACAGAGCCCCGGAACATAAATTTGCATTTGTACAACTCCCCCTTTCAGTGAGAATTCACATACATTATTTCATTTTATCTTATTAGTATGATGGGATTTGTTCTTGATGAATCCATAGCACTGCAGCTGCTCGTCATCATTCCATTATTGCTACATGTTGACAGATTTTCCCCTTTATCACTCATTTTATTTTTCCATCAAGTATATTTCATACATGAAGTCGTAATTACCAGGTTCTACTTTTTTTCTTGAAGTTTGCTATTTTTCTTCTGATAATAAAGGCAGTAAGTGTTTATTGTCAAAAATCTTGAAAACAGAAAAAGTAGGAAGAAAATAAAAATTATCTATAATCAGTGATAACACCTTAGTATATTTCTATATATTTTAAAGGAAACTGCTGATTATATGTGGTTTTGTGTCTTGCTCCTCTCCTCCCTGTCTATGGAGCCTTCTTCCATATCCTTAAATATTAATCAAGAACATTATTCTTAATGGCTACCCAGATTGCCACGACATAATTGTAACACAGTTTACTTAATCCCCTCCTTATCTTTTAAAGGAAGCATGGCTAAGATTTCTAATTGCCTTCCTAATAACCATTCTTCCTTAGGAATACATTTTTCACAGCATCAGCCCCAACAAAAACTGTATCTGTTATGCCCAAGGGTAGTCACTTGACTGGTTTCAGCCAATGAAATGAAGAGGCAACAAGTGGGTGAGGCTTTAAAAGTAGGTACGGGTGGCACCTGTGCTCTCACTATCCTATTCACTCCTAGAGCGGCCATCTTGATACTGTGAGGCGGCAACAAGCCCCAGGTAAGAATGGCTGGTGGAAAGATAGAAGGAAGCTGGGTGGTGCTGATCCAGTGGAGCCTTTGCTTCTGTGTCCGACTGCTCTCCTCTCGAGCCTGCTTATAGGAGGGAAAAATGAAATCCTCAACTTATTTAAGTCACTCTTGGGGTGTCTCTGTAATCCACTGCCGAATGCTATGAAACGGAATACCTTTTTGTTTCTCCATCTTCTACTATCTTCATAACCAATATAGTTTCAAAACTACGGGACCAAGACCTCACACTACACACCAGAATTTCTGTAGTCATCCAGTCTAACCAGAGGCAGAAGTGCTGGACAGGAGAGGTGTCGGGTTTCTACCTCTCACCCAGAACTGCCTAACTTGCTGGTGATAGGCTCCCACCAAGAAGCCCCCAGAGAATGAGACAGGCCTGTGTTTGGTGTTTGTTCCTTTTCAGTGTTCATACAACTCCGGACGAGGGAACACTGCCCTTGGCTGGTTTAGTAACTCCCATAAAAAAATTCCAAAATTACAGGCCACTGGGGCTGCTTGGCACACAGCCTCCTGGAATATAGCCAGCTGAGCACAGCAGATGCCTGCACACTTGGGGCAGCCACTGGGCTCTGGGTCCCTTTCCCAGTGGGGAGACCTGGTTTGGTTCAGAGTCCAGCCCTGCAAGGCCTTAGATCCAACATCTCATTCAGCATCTCCTCAACACTAGCAGGCACAGCCCAGAGGCCCAGAGCATCCCTAAGGGAACCTTGAGAGAAAACAAGTAACTGTCCACAGAGCTTGCTAGGGGTCAGGTCAATCGCTTACACAGTTGCTTGGTTAAAGCCTCAGTGTAGTTTCTACTTGGCTGAAGGAACTGGAGTTGCAGTTGTCATTAGAAAAGCTGCTTCTCCTTGATGAACAAACCGTTCCACCCATGAAGGTGGGGTAGAAAGCACTATAAAGCTATAGCACAGCCAAAAACTTAAAGACTGGTATATATTAGGGTTCATGAAACTGCCAGTTTAAGTCAGGTTTAACGAGATGACAGTGCTTACTGTTTAAAACAATGTCTAAAATGTGCAAGTCAAATCTCCAGCCCTTGTAAGAACATAATGGTGAAGACAATTTCATCATTCTCAGGTGATGCAACATCCTGCTTGGTCCCGGGGCTGGAATTCCAAGCAGCCATGCCCTGGCAGGGCTGTACAGCTGTGGAAGGCAGCGGAGACTGTGCTGAACACCTGTGATGACAACTCCAGTCCACACTCAGGTGATTTTTGACAACTGAACTGATTTTGAAATAAACTTATTTTTCTGTCCTAAAGGGAAATTGAGCCAAAAACCCTATTAATCTAGAGTCCTAGTTATTTAGTTTTACCATAATTTATAGCACGGTTTTCCTATCCCAAAACTAAAGACCATCTTTCTCCCAACTTTGCTGCTTCATAAAGAAAAAACACGTGCATACACACAACTTCAGAGGTTGTGGCCTAAAGCAAGTCTTCAAGATATCCAGATTCAAATAGTTCATTGCAATGATAGGAGTGGAAGATTCTAACAGAAGCAATTTTATTGTTCTCTGTCAATGTTGACTTCTTTAGTTCTACCCGGGTCAGGGAGACAGTCTTGCTTGACAGCCATGTTGGAATACCGACAGTTGTAGCTGCTTCTCTTTGGGTTTAACGAAAGCTCTGAGCTCCCACGACAAGTGTCTGCTAGAGGCAGACAGGAAGCCCATGAGATGCTGGCCACGATTCAGTACAGTCACAGCCTGCCCTGGTCAGGCCGCCAGACCCAGCCGTTCAACCACTTCCTCCCCACGAGGCGTCGCCCATTGGAAAGTTTTATTAACCAAATGCTTGGGGGTTTGTGTATATTTATATTACCTCCTCTTCTCTCCTTCTGTTCTACCAGGGCATGTTGGAAAAAAAAGTTATGATAAACTTTAATAAAAACAAAATTAAAATGATTAAACCTTTCATATCCTTTAGAGATAATCTCTCTTCTGCTGGCTGGTCCAATCTGGAGGAAAACAAATGCGAACCATGGCTTGCTGCGGCTTTTCAATTTTTTTCCCCCCTAAAGAAACAAACAGAAAAAGCTGCCTGTGGCCAGATTTTTAAAATAAATTAAATTTGTCCTCACACACGGCAGCCAGGTGTGGTTGAAACATCCTTTCCAAATATCTATGATATATGCCAACATCCTTCCCTCTGGGGGTCTTTCCATGGAAGCCTGACAATCCCAAGGGGACAGGGACCCGGAGGAGCAAGGAGTGACTCCAAACAGCTTTCAAAAAAGAATTACTATTTCCCAATTAGTTTTGCAATAATGCCTTACAGAAGTGACTGGAAGCTCTGCTCCTACACACTATCTACCAAAACAAAACAACAACAACAACAAAAAAAACCAGTCCACATTCTTGATTAAAGAAAAGCCCAGAGAAAACAGTACATTATGGCACAAATCTCCCCGGTCTTATGTGTTCTAAGGAAGTCTTCAGATCCGCCTGGGGTCTGGGCCCACGTTCGCAGAGAATAACATGGCTATGGAATTAGATCAGGCCTGTTTGTCAAAGGCCAGCTAGACATGGAAATCAGAAGTAGGTCATGAGCCCTCAAGAAAGGAATAATGACCTCTGGACATACAGGACTGGGGACACTAAGAGAACAAAGGTGTCGAGGCACTGTAGGTTTTGTTTATATATATAAATTACAGTATCTAATAGTGGGGTAAAATTCTTGTTCTGCACATCACTATCTTACGTATGAAGAGGGTCTGTGGAAGGTGACCACCCATCAAAGGGTCAAGGGTAGGAGGAGACTCTTAACTCAGTCATCACAGCACAGGCCCTGACCAGAGCTGGTTTCTCATTCTTGGTGTCTGGTGTACACACCATAGTACAGACAACTCATTCTCAAGGCAAAAGGACGAAAGTCTTTCTTGTGCTTCATACTCAGGCAGTGAGTCACCAGGAAAAGAATTTGCTTTTTGAAAAAAACTGCTGACCCCTGGGCTAAAAGAAAGAACCTCAAAGAGCTATGCTGATCCTAGACAAACATGTGCGTGGATTCCTCACAGTTCAGGGCAACCTGAGCCCCCAACTACTCGCAGTGGTCCCCATCTCTCCTCTCTGCCTGAAGGGGCTCCTTTGCCTGGGGGTGACGGGCTGGAGGGTGAAGGAAACCACACACACCTCAACTACAGTGGACATGCAAACCTTAACAGGAAGAGTCACACTGCTACTTTCCCCCGCTCAGACCTTTCCAGTGACTTCCCATCCTAATGGGAGAAAAATCCAAATTCCTGATGGCCGTCCAGGGTCCTTAGGACCAGGCGGCTTAAACTACACCTTCTAGTACACTCCCTCCTCTCTCGCCCCCTGCCTGCCTTCCTGTTTTTCCAATCAGCCAGGGTTATTTGTGCTTGTTGGGCCCTCACTGGGACCATTCTCTCCCATTGTCCTCCCACTCAGTGCCAATGTGGCCTCCCCCAGAGAAACCTTTGCTGAGTTCCTTATATAAAACAGGCCAGGCACAGTAGCTCATGCCTATAATCTTAGTTTGGGAGGTTAAGGCAGGAAGATCACTTGAGACCAGGAGTTCGAGACTAGCCTGGGCAAAATAGCAAGACCTTGTCTCTACAAAAAAATTTTTTTTAAACTAGCCAGGTGTGGTGAAGTATGCCTATAACTCAGGAGGTTGAGGCAGAAAGATCGCTTGAGCCCATGAGTTCAAGGTTACAGTCAGGCGAGAAGACACCACTGTACCCCAGCCTGGGCAACAAAGCGAGATCTTGATAATAATGATAATAAGAAGAAGAAGAAGAAGAAGAACAAGAACAACAAGAAATTCTTTTCCTGGAAATATTATTATTATTATTAGCTCCCTGTCTGCCTGTCCCACCCAGCTCTATCTTTACAGCACTTTGCGCATCTGATGTGTCATATTTATTTATTTGGTGTCCACCTCCCCCATCTAGGAGGGAAAATCCTGGCTGTGTTTTCTCCCTGCTGGCAGATTCCCCAGAGCCTAGAGCAGCGCCTGGCCATCCTAGGGACACGGTCAATGTTGGCAAGATACAAGAACTCTACTTCTGGACTCTCATCAGCCAGATCTTCCCCAGCCGTGACCCTTTTCTAAAAGAAGCAAGGAAAGTCCAATGCAGACCTCTTTCCTCCTCTGCCTTATCCCCATGCGTTTTCAGTCTCTTCCTACTTCCCTGTCCTCCTCCTGTCTTCTCTCTCCCTCCCTTTTTCAGATGCCTGGCCCCTGATTTTTATTTTCTTCCTAGTTTTACTGCCTATACAGCCTCTATTGTTATTTTCCTAATAATTCAAGACCCACCAACCCAATGTCCAGCTAACTCTGCTACAAAAATCCCAGTTACCACCATAAAAATTCCCCGGGCTTGGCTCAAGTTTGCATGGTGGATTGCCTGGCCGGATTCTCATCACATGATCACCTCACGAGGTTGCAGTGCAAGTGACAGATTACAAACTACTTAAGTAAAGACCTCTACCCAAGCCAACCAGATCAGGGCTGCCCTCTCCATTCTGTGGATTTCTCAAAGTTGTTGGAATAGACTCACACAAGAAAATCACTAAAACGCTTTGGATGATGGAAACCATACAAACCGTTTTCCAGTTCTCAGAGAAGGCCAGGGCTTGCACTCTGATGTCCACAGAGCCATAAAACTGCGGCCCCTTTTCTCGTTTCAGTCTTAGAAGAGAGTACAGCAATGAATCATTTTGTTTTCCATATATGAAGAATCCTGTCCCTGGGGAAAGTGCTACTTGTCCCTTGAAAGAGTTCTTGGGCCCACAGCAAGGAGGCAAGACAGTAGGAAGAGCACTGCCCTAAGCTCTGGGCCTCTGCTCTGAGTCCCCACAGTGAAGGAAATGGCTTCTATCTGTACTGGCCAGTACAGCAGCCACCAGCCACACGTGGCACCGGGACAAAATGGTCAAGAGCAGTGGGAACTCAGAGACTTAAAGGACGAATGTGCCTTGGCTTCATGCTCTTGCAGTAAAGCAGGCCCTGAGAAGGATGGTCTTGCTGGCACCCCAGGCTCGATATAGACCAGTGCTGGGAACGAGGATGTGCCTGGCCTACAGACATCCATGGGGGATGGGCCCGAAAGGAAAATTACTCAGGGTAAACACTTACACACTAGGACCTTTATATAATGTCCAGTCTGGAGTATATGACACAGAGTAAGGTAAAACCAAGGAATAATTAAGTCCTTCGGGCACTTCCAGCAAATGTAATCCTTTGGATGGAAGCCCAACCAATTTACACCATATAGAATTCTATACTACAGAACATGGCAAGGCTCTGGGGAGCATTTACCCCAACCAGAGCAAAAACATTAGGGCTACCAAAAACCATGCACGAATCCAATGAGATGTGCTTAGTCCTTAAAAGTACCAGTAGGCAGCTGAGAGGAGTTTCTATTTCTATAAATCCCTCCAACACAAGCCTAATACTGGAAAGCCTGTTGGAGCACCCTTGACAAAAGCCAATTTTATCAATGCTAAGGCTGCCAAATTTCACAGACACAAGAATCTTCCTACATGCAGCTGGCTGGCAGTCCCCCTGGGGCTTACCAGCCTGGAGGTTTGACTGAGGGCTGTGTCAGGACAGGCAAGGAAAAACTCATGGTAAAATGAGCTCATAGGATATGGGGCTCTGACCCCTGTCTTGTCCCGACAAGTTTTAATACTTCCGGGTTGTCTGGCGGCCCCTTCCAATGGCATCACTCTGTTTATTCACAGGCCTCGCCTGGCATTAAGCAGAAAGCCAGAGAAGGGGAGAGGGGGGAGGAGACGACTGACAGCTCTGCCCAAGGCTAGTTCCAGGGTCTCCACCACCTCCCTTCTCCTCTATGTCTACCTTTATGTTCTACCCCCCGCCCCACCCACAGCGATCACAGTAAAGAAAGCAATAAACTGGCCTCAGACATCAGAAAGTCCATGTTATAGACTGAACTATGTTCCTCCCAAATTCCTATGTTGAAGTCCTAACCCCTAGTAGCTCAGAATGTGAGCATATTTGGAGATGAGACCTTTAAAGAGGTAATGAGGTAAAAAATGGGGCCTCGGGTGAGGCACAGCAGTTCAAGCTTATAATCCTAGCACTTTGGGAGGCTGAGGAGGGAGGATCACTTGAAGCCAGGAATTCAAAACCAGCCTGGGCAACATAGTGAGACTTTGTCTCCTAAAAAAACCCAAAATGAGACCTCGAGGGTGGGCCCTAATCAAATCTGTCTAGTGTTCATATAGGAAGATGCAATTGGGGCACACAGAGAGACATCTGAGATGCCTCAGGAGAAACCAACCCTGCTGACACCTTGATCTTGAACTCCTAGCCTCCAGAACTGTGAGAAAATGAGTTTCTGTTGTTTAAGACACCCAGTCAATCTGTGAATTAATTTGTTATGTAGCCCTAGCAAATTAATTCAGTCCACAAGAAAATACTCTGTCATAAGCATAGAATTTAAAACCAATGGGGCCGGGCACGGTGGCTCAAACCTGTAATCTCAGCACTTTGGAAGGCTGAGGTGAGGGGACCGCCTGAGTTCACGGGTTTCGAGAATAGCCTGGGCAACTTGGAGAGACCTCATCTCTACAATAAATCAAAAAATTAGCCAGGCATGGTAGCACACACCTGTAGTTCCAGCTACTTGGAACGCTGAGGTGGTAGAATTGCCTGAACCAAGCAGGTTGACACTGGGGTGGCTGTGAGCGTGCCACTGCACTCCAGCCTGGTGATAGAGTGCGAGAGACTCCAACTCAAATAAATAAATAAATATAAAACCAATGGAAACAGTTAGTGAAAAATGCACACATTCTTTTTTAACCATAATATGACAATTTTGGATAAAATTTTGAGTTGAGACAACAGATGGGCCCATTCCAAGAAAATCACACACTGCCCGATTTTTAATATTCTAATTAAAGCAGAGGTCAAGGATCTTTTAAACGCAATAAATAGCTCCTTTTATTAACATATACACAAAAGGTCTCAAGATAGTCTTGAGGTATAAAACTACAAAGAACCCTTTAACATCACATTGAAAAACACATCTTTACAAAGTCATTTCAAAGTCCCTCAAAATTGCTAATGGAATAAGATGTCAGTGGCAAAAACCAAAATTAAATGCCTATTTGCAGACATTTCTCCCATACTGAGAAAGACTGAGAAAAGGAAGCAGAAAGAGAGACTGGGAGGTAAGAAAGGACATTCCCCACCTAGGCTGGCAGAAAGGGAACCAGCCTCCTTTAGAACGCAAGCTTCAGAATATCCTGGAAAGAGTGGTCCATACCGGGCCTGCCCAACAGAACATTCTCAACTATTCTCTAAATTTGTACTGTCCCCGAGGTAGCCATGAGTCGCATGTCACTACTCAGCAGTTGAAATCTGGCTAAAATGATGGGGAAATCAAACTTGTAAATTCCATTTAACTAGCTGGGCTCGGTGGCTCAGCCTGTAATCCCACGCTTTGGGAGGCTGAGGTGAGTGGACTGCCAGAGCCTGCAGGTTTGAGACCCGCCTGGGCAACTTGGCGAGACCTCATCTCTACAATAAATGAAAAAAAATTAGCCAGGCATGGTAGTGCACGCCTGCAGTTCCAGCTACTTGGAAGGCTGAGGTGGAAGGATCGCCGGAGTCCAGCGGGTCGAGGCTGCGGTGGCTGGGAGCGTGCCACTGCACTCCAGTCTGGGCAATGGAGTGAGACTCCAACTCAAAAAAAAAAAAAATACATTTAACTTCCCTGGAGAATCTGGAGATGCTTCCCTGTGGCTCTCAAGAGGCCCGGAAGCCCAGGAACCAGGGACACATGAGCAGCGCTTACACTGATTTGCAAGGCCACAGACCTTTCCACTGCAAGCCCATGTTAGAAAAAATAATTTGGAACTATAATTCCTATAATTGGGTCATGGTTTGAAGGGGGTTCCTTAACATCTGTAACTTCGAGAGAGCCTTTGAGCTATTTCTGTACGCAGAGAGATAGATGCATGTTCTATTTCCTCCCGGCCCCCTACTAAGGTTGGGAACTAGTTTTATATTGGATGTAAGTAGCCCCAGAAACGGATTTCTTTGGACATTCCTGAAGACAATACAAGTACAAATCATTGTTTCTCCTGAAAAATAAATGCAGGCAAGAAGAAGAGAAGTACAGAGGCTGGGAGAGGGGATCTGCACAGGAGGGGTCTGCACACATGACAGGGGACAACAGAGGACAACGGCCACTTCCTGCTACAGTTGTCAGCATTACAAGGACCCTCTCCTCCAGTGAAATCCAGGGGTGGAATCCCCGAATCCCAACCCAGCAACAACAGCTACTCACTGAGTAGCTCCCCAGGTTCCTGTTAGGGTCAGGTTGCACGCTTTTAAGTTCCTCGAATACATGTTTCAAAGTTGACTTGGGATATTTTGGGATAAAGGTTTCACTAAAATAACACGTGGTATGACATGACGTTCTAGGGCTCCCTTGGGGGTTCCTGTGTCTCTGTGCTCTGATTAGCCAACTGAGGCCTCTGGCATGGTCACATCCTTAAAAAGGGGGTCCCCAGTGCTCGCCCTTCAACACACAGACACACACAAAGTCTACCCTAATTCCAGAAGCCACCAACAGGTATTCCTTTTTTTTCTTTTTCCTAGGCCAAAAAGAAAAAAAGAAACCCTCCCTAGGAGGCCGCTGGTCCATGGTGTTGCTGCTTCTCCGAGTGGGCAGTGCTGGGTGGTCATGAGGGTACTTATCACGACCCACTCCTGGAGATGGCAAGGAAGACAGCCTGGAGCCCCTGACCAATGCTAATCAGAAGGGCACTGTACTGCTGGTGTATCCAGTGTCATATACAGAAACGACACAAAAGTCTCCTGGTAGCTGTATCACTCCATAAGAATAATGCAACCAGTCAATGGTGGATCCAGTATAGCAAAGGATGGATGAATAAGAATGGCTGGAACTCAGGCTACTGCAGTCAGCTCTTGGATAACTTCCAAAGAGGTGTAAGTCCTGGGGCAGGTGCTCTTCTCTCCTGCTTCAGACAGAGAGAGATGGGAGGCTGCAGACTCTGGACCCACTGACCAAGTGACCATTCTGGTGATGCCACATCCTCTCCAGAGGGGCCCTTCCAGGCTAGTAGCACCTGACAGCAGTGAAACAGCACTCTGCATACGTCCACCTTCCAACACACCAGATCATTAGCAAATTTTGTAGAGAGCAAGCAGAAAAGTTTAATTGCCCTTAATTACCCAGTTCAAGAAGGAACCTAGATAATGGCGCTCAGATTTCTTGCCTGGTATCAACGTCATTTCCCTGATAGTGGCTTCATTAAGTCCTAACGTAGAAGCAATACCCTCTCCAAGATGGCTTTCTATAACAGATGCTGAAGTCCCAGAGAAGGCCAGGCAGTCACTACAAAGATTTCTTGTGTAAGAAGTGAGATCTGCAGTTTTCACACCACTCTGGTGTGGGTGTGAGAGTGTGTGTAATATGGGGTGGGGGCATACTAGCATGTACTTAGGAAGGACTAAGACAAGGAATATGTAATCAGAAGCCATCACAATTACAAATGTAAATGAACAGGCAATTGGCACTGACCTTTGTAGATTGTTAGAGGACTAATTAAGGCAAATCAAGAACTCTGTTTCAACAGAAAAACAAGACAGTGTACACCCTGAGAACTACTCTTGTCCTCTCTATGTAAATGCAAAATGCAAGAGAATCAGACAGTAACCAAACTATGTATGCTTTATATTGGCAAAGAGAAAACTAACTCCATGAACAAAAGACAACCAAGATTTACATAGTAGCTTGTTAGCGATTTTGCTAAAATCTCTGTCAACAAATACTACTGATATTTGAGCTCTTGCCATGTCTGACATTCTATCAGAGTCCATATAAATAATTCTACCCATGAAACAGCCAGAGATACCAGTTACAAACTCCTTGCTTCAATGGTTATTTTAAAAGTTGTAAGAAAAACACTTAAGGGAAAAAAAAAAAAAGAATAAAGCTGTGTTATTCTGTAAACTCCATTTTTCACTTAACAACATTATCTTCTCTTTTCACGTTGATATGTAATGACTTCTCTTTATTCCTGCATTGTATAGCATATTTCTAAAAGGAACACTGAAATTTATAATCCCTGTCTTCATCAGGAAATGTCCTTTAAACAGATAAAGTCATATTTGCTCCACTTCTCCATAAATACTTAACATCTCAGTTAACTCAATTTGTTTTGACGCACTTTTACACTTAACTTATCTTGTTAGAGACACTTGATCCCTACACCTTCCCCAAGTCCTGTCAATAAGACATACCAAAAAAAAAAAAAAAAAGAGGAAGAGGAAAGAAAATGAAATAGTTATGATGGTTTTATGAAAACAATACTTCAGAATTTTAGAACTGGCCATGACATATTTTAGTGCTATGAGGAAAAATTACACTGAAATTGCATATAATTTAGCTATCTACAAAAAAAGATGTACTTTATATTTAGAAGGCAGCCTTATGCCAATTTTGAAAAATAAAAACAAAACCAAATGAGAAAGCTGAGAGTAGTATATGTCCTTGTTCCCTTAAGCAGCACCCTCTGAAATTTGGTTTTTAAAAATGGCCCATCAAATGAAGCCAATGAGTGTTTCAGTAAAGGCTGTCACCAAAACCACATCATCACTCAGTAAGCTGCATCCACTTCTCTTACCCAGGAATTCACTGCCACGAACACCAAAGATGTGTCACTAAGGCGGCACATCATCTTTGCTCCAAGCAAAACAGTCTCTTAAACTCCAAATTATTGTGTCTTCTGGAAACTGAGTCAGTGTCCAATGACCTCAAATGGCTGAACTGGTGTATTAACCAGAATATCCATACCAAGAGCTAAGAAAGACATCAGCTGTGCCCCCCAGCAAATAAAAAGTCTTACACACAGTAGGTCCTCAATAAAGAAATGTTAAATTTAATTATGCAAAGTTAAATATTAAATTTAATTGTGCAAAGTTTGGAGATGTGTCTATATGAAAGATAAAGTAGTTAAGGCAAGAGAGAAGGGAGGGAAGGGGAAGGAAAAGAAGGTAGTAGAGGAGGAGGAGGAGGAGGAGGATGGTAGTGGCAGCCAACAGCAAAAACACAAAGGGCCTCTGTATTCTCAAACCTCAGGGCACTGATGGAGTGAAATTAACTACAGTTTCATCCAGGACCCAGAAGTGCCATTTTAATAAGCAAACAGGGAAGCTGATCCTACATATGACCCACCTCCCTGCAAGCTCTCCATCTTTCAAGAGCTTCTGGTCAACTAAGGGGAAGCAGACAGCAGATGCCAACACCTGAGACATGCCCATGGCACCAGCCCATGACGGTGAGCTGCCTCCACCTGTGTGCAGGTGGGAATGAAAGTGAAAAGACCAAAGCCCAACAAAGCCAAGAGACCACTTGGTCTTGCAGGAAAAAAAAAAATACTTAAGCCACAATCAAACATCCAGGTTAAAATAAAAAATTGCTGGAACAAAGGAGGACCTCACCTGGACAGGTTACTTTCTATTCTCTGTGACGTGGACTTCCAAGTCATCTTTAAAACAGGAAGGCCCAATGTGTGTGTGTGTGTGTGTGTGTGTGTGCACGCGCGCGCACAAGCACACACACATGTGCACACACGTTTTTCTATTGCAGGGTGAGGGTAAAAGTGTAACCACAAAGACCATCACATTAAACCAAGACAATACAAAACAGGACTCAGTCTGCCTACTGACCTAAGGGGAAGACTCCACCATGAGAGGGCCACACAAGGACAGAGGACTGACTATTAGCACATAGCCAGCAGCCAAGGTTCTGCCCTCTGGTGCAGGGCAGGACCCAGACGTTATATGTCTGGTTATAAGGCCTCTCGAGGGATTACACAGCCAATGGCAGCAGAACCTAATCACTACCAGAAAGTTCTGAGGAAAGGAAGAGGCCTTTGCAATTTCTTCTACCTTTATTCCTTCCCTCCAGAACTTGAACAGGCTATGTGATAAAATTGACTGACTGGCAAATACATGACTTGGAAAGAGATGATATTTTTGTCATCCACAGGAAAAAAGCTTCATAAAGTTTACTCCTTCAGTCTTCACAAGGGTGATCTTAAAAAAAAAAAAAGAGTCTCACTCTGTCCCCCAGGCTGGAGTGCAGTGGCACAATCATGGGTACTACAGCCTCGACCTGCTGGCCTCAGACGGTCCTTCTGCCTCAGCCTTCCCAGTAGCTGGAACTATAGATATGTGCCACTATGCCCAGCTAATTTTTAATTTACTGTAGAGACGAGGTCTCACCAAGTTGCCCAGGCTGATCTCGTACCCCTGGGCTCTGGCAATCCTCTCGCCTCTGCTTCTCAAAGTGCTGGGATCACAGGTGTGAGCCACTGTGCCCGGCTGCAAGGGGGATCTTGATGCCTGTAGGAGGTGATGTGAGACTGGGCTGTGAGGTCCACATCTCAGAAAGGAAAGGGAGTTATTTCTGATGGCTTTCCTAGAAGACTTTGTGTTCTGTGGATAACAGAGGAAACAGGGAAAGGAGAAAGAACACCATCATTTAAAAGGATGACAAAAGAAAGTCAGAGCTGCCAACTCTAGACAGCACAATCACTGACATGCGGCTTCCAGTCAGAGTAGGCGGGGCTCCAAGACTTCCTGGTGCTTCCTTACGCCACATGTTGATGTTTCTAGCTAAGGAACAATATCCTGATCCTCATGTTAAAGAAGACAGAACTGGGAATATTCGATGAAGTCTACATGTACAAAACTTGATGATTTTAAATGTCTCCATTCTACCAGATTTATAATATTCCTTCTCTCAGAGATATTCTTTCAAGTTTTTAAGAGATAATTCCTGAGGGGAGGGAGAATATACTTTAAGATGAGTTTTCTTAAAGGGGTTTCAAAAACAGAGCCAAGTTCCTGTTGATTTCAGTGTGGGTATTACCCAATAATTTTCTCTCTGTCATCAGTCCAGAGTGTAGACATAATTGGAGCCTGTGGGTGGGGGTGGCGTGGGGAGGGAAGAGGGTGGAGGGCAAAGACAGGACTCCAGGCCAAGGACAACACAAAAGGATTTTCAAATATGGAAGGGAAGTCTATCATCTCGGCTGAAGTTGCTCATACACTTCAGGGGGAAAAAAACCCCTTAATACGCATTAAATGAGAGCAACCCAGAAGGCAATGGTGTAAGAAAGCAATCCCAGAGCGCAATGCATAAACAGAAGTATTACATTATAAAACAGGGAACTGTTTGTTCCAGTCCGTAGACCCCGGGTAAAATGGCAGCTGTACACTATTTAGTTTGGGGCACCTCATTAATAAAAAGGGAATTCTGAGCAGAGTGAAAGAAAGAATTGAGCGGTGAAAGGGACCAGCTTTTAACAGAAGATTAAGACAATGACGTATGCAGAGCTAACCAACATACCCCAAACAAACCACAAACCCAGAAAGAAACAGGTCTACATATACAGACAGGAGAAAAGGGAATCTGTGACCCAACAGCGGAATAACGGAGGGCAGCAGGATCAAACAGAGGTCCCCCACAGCCAGATGGCCCAGTGGTCTCAGCCTCTAGACACAGAGTGCATCTGCAGGTGTCTGTCCCACTCCCTTCTCCTGACAGCCACACTCCTACACAGAGGGACGAGATCAGAGACAAGGCAGGCGCTCCACAGATTAAGGCATTTAAACCTCAACCAGAAGGGGCATCTGAAAGACACACGGGAAGGGACCGTGTTGCAGTGACCTAAAGTGACAGAAATTATCCTGATACCCAACAGCACTTTCCTGAACAAACGATTCACACTGACTGCTGGGAGAACTTGCCCTTCCACTGTGACACAAAACCTCAACTACTTGAGCAGGGAGAAAAGTTCGTAAATTGTGGTATATCCCATCATCTGGGACTTGCGATTTCATTTATATGGAGAAGGCAGAGAAGGAGCAGTTGGATGATCCAGCTAGGAGCAGGTGGGCAGAGGGCTTTGGAAGGGCTTAGAAGGGACGCCTCCAGGAGGAAATGAAGCTGACAGAAAAACTGATAGAGCAAGGCGTTCAGAGATTAGGAAATGTCTGCTCCTGGCAGAGTAAGGTTAGCTATGAATTAATCATAGATACCTAGAAAACCAGGGAAAACAAAAAGTTGTACAAGAAGGTAAATGAAATTATAAAACTCTACATGGCTCAGCTGTGATTAATATTTATAGAGTTATAATAATGAAAACACTGAATATTAATATAACCCCAAATTATTATTTAATCATAATGGAAGGAGGGAGGGAAGAAGGAGTGTATAGGGGAGCTGGAGAGCGGGGGGAGTGTGGGGAAGGCATAGGAGTGTGTGGGGTGTCGGGTCTGTGTGTTTGTGAGTAGAATGAGTTATATATGCAGTGTATGTCAGTATGCTTGTGGGGTATAAGTGCATATGGGGTGTGGAGGAGTCCAGTGTCCATGTGTTTGTGTATGGAACATGTGGCGGTGCCGTGTTTGTGGGGGAGGTGCATGCGTATGGGTTGTGTGGGTACGATGTATTTGTGGGGTGTGTGAGTATTTAGGGTATGGGAGGTAAGTGGATATGTTGTCTTGTGTTTGTGTGTACGGGGTATGTGGGTGCAGTGTCTATGTTTGCAGGAAGGTGTGAATGTACAGGTCTGGGAGCTGTGGGTATGGTGCCTTGAGTGTTTGTGGGAGGTGTATGTGAGTGTATATGGGGTGTGGGCACAGTGTTTGTGGGCACAGTGTTTGCAAGCGTATATGGGGAGTGGGGCGTTGGTGTGTGTGATGTCCGTGTGAGTGTGTCGACAGGGTATGGTTTGTAGAATTGTGACATCTTCATCTGACAGAGTAGGAAGCAAAGAGATATTATCTAAAACTAAAAACAAAAAACAATATGCGTGTTATAAAACATGGAAATAAGTAACCAAAGAAACAGCAAAGAATCAAAAGCCATTGCCTCTGGGGAATGGAACAGGGAAGGGTCCTGCTACTTTTCATAAGGTTTATGTGACTTTTTGACTTATAAGACTATAAAAATGTGTAATTTGATTTCATGATAAGTACAAGCCCATGCAACCAAGATGGATCTATGGCCGAGATAGTGCTGCAGGAGATGGAGAGCTGAGAAGTGGCCCCAAGTCTCTGGTTTGGCCAGGCCATTAGACAAAGGGCCATCAGCAGGAAAAAGATATCTGGTGGGGAGAGTCACGAGCCCAGTGTCCATGAGATGGACCAACAAAATGACCTGGAAGCTGTTTGAGGTCACCTGGCAACACCAGGAGATCAAGGCTTCCAGAGGTTGAGAGCCGAGAACCAGGGCCTTCTGCCCAGTGACCAGGCGCATGGGGCAGGTTGAGAACCATGAGCCAGGGATGGGCATGAAGAATGGTCAAGAGAAGCAGGACGAGAAAGAAGTACGCCCTGGAAGCCAAGGAAAAGTGCTTCCAGAAGAAACAGGACAACAACTTCAAACACTATGGAAAGAAAAGAGCAAGGGCCAGGAGGTCCTGAGTTGGGCAAATCAAAGGTTGGTGATGCCCTCACAGGGACAGTTTGGTGACAGGAGGAAACAGGCTGGGGGTGGGGCAAGAGCCAAGCAATACAGAGCGTTCTTTCAACTACCTTGAAGATTCTGTTGTAGAGACAGTGTGAGGACCAAGGATTAGGGGAGGGCTTTTGTGTTATTGTTTTTTCAAGAGGCAAGCAACTGTCCTGTGCTCCCAAGTTGAGAGAAAGGGACCGGAAGGTTGAAAGTACAGAAGAGAGGAGGTCACTCTACCAAGTGAGGTCCCAACGGGAACAGAGTCACAAAGGGGAAGAAGGGATGGGGAGGAAAAGGTGCCTGCGGTTGAGATGATAGGATGGGGCAGAAGCTGGTGAGCTCCCACTAGGTCTCATCATGAGGAGCAGTAAGTAGCACAGAGCATGGAATTGCCAGAATCTCTCTCAAATACAATGGAAATGTTTAGACAGGCTGTTGTTTTGAGCCTCTCTGAAGTTTGCTTTTACAGACCAGACGTTGAGGCCATAAACTGTCTACTCTTAAGACTGAGAAAGACACACAATTTAGCATTTGCTATGTCAATTTGAACCCTTAAATCAAATCTAGAGTATATACCAGAGGAATTTTAGGGTAGGGGACAGAATATCTTCTGTTGGCCTACTCCCTGGGCAGTGGCTTGTGACTTCCCTAAGGCTAAGAATATACCTCAAGAAAAGTGGTGCCAAGTTCAGAAGGATGGGAG
>NW_007017739.1:147805-163207 GCF_000164805.1 Carlito syrichta
AAGGAAAGAGGAAAGGGAATAGAGAGAAGGTGGGAGGGGGAGGGAGGGGGAAAGGGTGAAGGGAGGGAGGAAAGGGAGCAGAGGGTAGGAAGGGCAGGGAAGGTGGGGGGAGGGAGGGAGGAGGGAAAGAGTGAAGGGAGGGAGGGAGGAAGAGAGAAAGGAAGAAATGGAGGAAGGGACAGAGGGATGGAGGGAGGAGGGGAGAGAGAGGGAGAGGGAGGAAAGTGGGGAGAGGGAAGGATGCAAGGGCAAAAAGAATAAAAAGCAACCATCCGGCATGCTCCTTCCAGAACACAACAGTCACCTGTGAGGTCAGTAATAGACACGAGGACCGGCTACACCAGTAACATCTTCCTCAGACAGAAGACCCCAGGAGGCCTCAGAGAGGTCAGTGCCCAGGCCCACCCTGGGCCTCCGGCGCGTGCGGGACGGCTCACCTGGGTCCGTGGAAGGGCACCTGCGGATGGTGAAGATCTGCCCCAAGTCCTCGTCCTCCTCTGGAAGGCCCTTCTGCAGGCGCTGCAGCTTGCGCAGGCTCTCGCTCCGCTGGTGCTTCATGGAGCGCACGTGCTGGATGAGGTTCAGCTTGGCCTTGGTGGAGTAGTTGCACAGGACGCAGTGGTAGTAGCAGCTCTCGCCCTCCACGCCGCTCTCGTGCTGCTGCAGGTGCTGCAGGGACAAAGGTGAGGACACGCCTTGAGTGAGCTACTTGTAGCTCACCACTGCCATCGGCCCACCCCATCCTGGTTGCAGTCAGAGATGTTCCAACCAGGGGATTTAACTTCACAGCCAAACCAGACAGCTTAAGTTTGGCATGAGATTCCTTAGAGGGGTTCCCCTCATTGTCCCTTTCTCGAGCAGTTCTCTGAGACAAGCAGCAAGTTCATTCCTGTCTCCCCCAAACGTCCCTTCCCATGTGGCTTTTTCGAGTGCTGCTAATGCTGCTGGGCAAATGGGCCCTCCCTGTGTAATATTGGTGGTCCTGGCACAATTGTTAAAGGTCTCCCCTTTCACTCTTCAGAGTATCCTGCTTTAGTTAAATCAGAGGTTGGCAACTGATGGCCCACAGGCCAAATGTGACCCACTGCCTATCTGTATAAATAAAGTTTTATTGGAGTACAGCCATGTCCACTGACTTACACAATGTCAGTGGCCACTTTTGAAATGTTGGAGTTGAACAGTCATGACAGAGACGTTAGAGTTCACAAAGCCTAACTTTTTACTGTCTCACCCTTTTCAGAAAAAGTCAGTCAACCCTTGCTTTAGGTGACAGCCTGTGGTCATCCTACCTGTATAGCACCTTTGATTGGGAACACAGAGCCAAAGCTGCTTCTGGCTTATCCACGAGAAAGACAGCTCAAGTTTTTAAAGTTATTTGGTCTATCAGGAGACTCCAAAATTCGGTTTTCTCCAGATTAAAAACTGACAGAAAAATAAATTTCCCCAGACTAATTCCCTATTAATACCTTAAGATCACCTGACTTAATCACTGGTCAATATCATTGGTCATTTGGTATATCAGAAGGTCAAAATTACGTTCTCTGCTGTGTTTAGTAGACACAGTATTCATCCCTGAGCATGAAAGCAGGCACACATAGGATTCAAGTTTGGGGTGAAAGACAGAAGTTATGCAAATGGTTAGCAGACCCCGAACTTTTGTGTCTGGGAGAAGACATATAGGTTATCCAAGAACAAAACCTACAATTTAGGGGGGTCTCCTGAGAAGAAGCCATAGACCCTTCTGCACTAAAAGTTAGGGAATAGACCTGCTCCTGGTATGGGAAGGTCATCACCTTCATTTCAGATGACTGATTTTAGAAGAAGAGGGACTTTTTCTACTGGGTGCACATGAAGCAAGAGAAACAATCTCAAAAAGCTTAAGTGACTGACCCAAGGGACCCAGCCAGTTAGTGGGAAAGGATCAGAACCAGAGGCTTGTCTCCCCACACCATGTACCCAGCATCCTTTTCAAGGAGGAAACTCATTATAAAGTGTTTTACATGCTCGTGGAATTACTTGTCCTTCTCTCTTTCCCCTCACTAACCACCTCAACCTCCACCCATGACTGGCCCAAGAGGCCACACCGAACACTCAACACACGTCATGGAACTGCTCGTGTTTCTCACTCCTTTCTGACCACATTGGTTCTGTCTGATTGCCATGCCTTGATAATGTTTTCTGACCCTGCTTGGATAGTTCTTTCTTGTATAGCTTAGAATGCAAGACACTGAGAAGCTAGAGTCATTAGAATGTCCTGCACTCCAAGCAATACTGAAAATACCAGAGTGGCCCTATGAGCGCTTCCCATTTGAGGACACTGCCCTGGGGCTCACATGCTGACATGACATGCACTATGTCCACTGAACAAGTGTGAAAGATCCAGAAGCAAAGCTGTACTTTGTTGGAAGATGAAATATAAATACATCAACTAAGTGTCATGAAAAACTCACTGGAGGGGGGTTTGTGGCCCTCAATCAGGTAAATTGGCTAAAGTATTCCACAGAAAATCTTGCCAACTTGCAGGTAAGAATGTGAAGGGCTTCACAGACACCAAGAAAGAACAATCCCTTCTGTCTTCCAAAATGGGTGAGCAAACTCAAATGCAGAGCCTTGGAACAAAATAAAATCCGTACAAGGAATAACTGCCTAGAACAAATTTACAACCAGAAAGTGGTGGAAAAACCAGCAATCTCAATGTTAACTGTTAAGGAAATTACAACTGATGACAAAAAGCTACTATCCTCAAAATAAATATGAGCTTATTTTTTCCTTTTTTTATTTTTTCTTTTTTGGTAGGGACGAGGTCTTGTCATATTGACCAGGCTGGTCTTGAACTCCTGGACTCAAGGAATCCTCTCGCCTCAGTCTCCCAAAGTGCTGAAATTACAGGCATGAGCCACGTGCCCGGCTGAGTTGCTATTTTTGAATGATTTATCTTCAATCTGCCTTCTCCATGATAAGGCTCCTTCCACAGGACTTCCAGGGATAGAATACACAAAGGCAACGCTTTCTGAAGGAGAAGGAGAGCAGATGTGAAGGGACTGGATGAACTAACTCGCCCATGTTCATTCTCTCCAGTGTCTCCTCAGAAACCAAATGCTGGACTGGGATATTCCTGAGAGCAGGGGTTTGGCCTGGGATTGAGGAGCAGGAGACCTGTACAAAAGCCAGGAATGGCTGTCCTGGGTCAATAAGACCAAAAGAATTATACTTATTAAAGCTTCAACTAAAACTGAGTGAATAAAAGATAACAGAAAATACCATGAAATCCAAAGCAGTAAGTCCCAGCAAGGGATTCTGGAGGTAGAATTAACTATGAAATCAGAGCAAGAATCACTAAAGCCTTACTTCCAAAACCCCGCTACCCTGCCATGAAACAGGATTTCCTTGCAATACGGCACTGAATTTTAAACATACAATTTTAATATGGATGTGAGGCTTCTCTTCCAAATGGCTGGTGCTTTCAATCTCTGAGCTAAAAGAGATAGATAACATGGCCAAAAAGAGTTGGAAGAAAACTGGGATGCCAAGTGTCTTCTGTCCTCAAATCCATAGGCTCTTGGGTGACAGGTAGGTTTGTGTAAACTGTGAACTGAAATAGCCATCATACTAGGAATTCTCACTTAAAAAATAACTTGATATGATGAAGATATCCCCAATCACTCTGCACTCTAGCTGATGTTGGTTAGTTGCACTCTCTTATGTTGTCGCAAATTCTTCTGTCTGCCATTTTGACAGCCATTTTGGAAAGGAAATGGGCATACACTACAAATCATGGAGAACAGAATAAAAGGAAACAAGAAAAACATAAAGCCATGACCCCTTCCAATTCTTCCCTTGATATTGTTCTCCATGACACTTACTATGTAGTAGCACATTTTCACTATATCCTATCAATAGGAGCAGTATTCGCAATTATAGGAGGTTTCATCCATTGATTTCCCCTATTCTTAGGATTTACCCTCCACCCAACCTGAGCCAAAACTTGTTTTGCAATTATATTTGTAGGAGTAAATCTAACTTTTTTCCCTCAACATTTCCTTGGGTTATCAGGCATACCCCGATGATACTCTGATTATCCTGACGTATACACTATACGAAACACCATCTCCTCCATAGGCTCATTTATCTCCCTCCCTGTCCTGGTACAGGGAACGTTTGGGGTCCTCTCTTATAGATTTCCACAAAAGTTTAATTCAAACCTCCAAGCTTACTTTGTAACTCCAAGCTAAATCTCCAAAACAGAAAAAAACAAAAACAAAAACCCAGAATCAACGATTTCAGTTGCTAAGAAACACATGCTTATAAAGACAATATCCCAATCAAAACTTCTACTAATAACCTGGGTCTACTGATGTTTACCTGCCTGTGACAAATCCCGTTCTCTTCAAACTTTCTAAGTTCCTTGTTACTTCTCAAGCTGTCCAACCCAGAGTAAACAGGAACCACTATGCCCTTTACCACACTATCCAGTTATTTTCCAGGACTTGAATGGGTCGACCCACTGACCCTGTTGGCCAGACCCTCTCTCCTTCCCAAGTAGCACTGGCCTCATCCCCAGAATTCCACCCTTGGAACCTGCCTGACGAGGAGCAGTGGAAGGGGGTGGGGTTAAGAAGGCACTCAAGGAGCCAGCCCGGTGGCTCAGCCTGTAATCCCGCGCCTTTGGGAGGCTGAGGTGAGTGGATGGCCTGAGCCCACGGGTTCGAGACCCGCCTGGGCAGCGAGACCTCATCTCTACAATAAATCAAAAAATCAGCCGGGCGTAGTAGCGCATGCCTGTAATTCCGGCTACCTGGAAGACTGAGGCGGAAGGATTGCCGGAGTCCAACAGGTTGAGGCTGCGGTGGCCGGGAGCGGCCACTGCACTCCAGTCTGGGTGACAGAGTGAGATTCCAACTCAAAAAAAAAAGAAGGCACTCAAGGACTCCACGGGGGCAAGTCAGTCAGCCCAGAACATGCTTTCCCTGCAGAGAAGAGTGGATGTTTTCATTTGGAGAAGGAGGGAGAATAATTTGTTCCTGACCCAGCTAATTAGAATACCCTCAATTGGGATCACAATGTATTTAATTAAATTCACTGTAATATATGAAGAATCCACCAAGGCACAAATCCCAGTGGTACACTCAATAAAGGAGCTGCCGCCTTTCAGAGTTCTCACTTTCCTCGCCAGGCAGGAAATCTTTCTCCCACACAAATCCTGAATTCCCCAACCTTCTCTGCCTCTACCATGGAGCACTCCCATGGGGAGGAGGGAGACCCTGGTTTTGTTTCACTTTTTCCACTTTACTCCGTGTTCACAATCCCTAACTGCTCTCCTTTGGCAGGTCTGAGTGCAGTTTAAAAAAGAAAACAAAACCACGACTTCAACTGTGGTTAGTGTACTGTGAGGCATGCCACTCCGGGACCCAGAGAAAACTGGCTGCTGAGCTTGTTTGGCAAGGTTTTGTCAATTTGCTTCTAAATGTCTACAACACATAAGACATCTACACACACACACACACACACACACATACACACACGCACAGAATATGCCCAACCCTAGAGGCTTCACCCTGCCACTGATGTGGGCAGTAACAGCAGCAACTCAGAAGACGCACAGAGGGCATATGAGTCAGGTGTTCCTTAGGCTTGAACACCATTTTGAGAATATTACCACCTGGAACACTGAAAATCACAGGGACCTCCCAGCACACTAAAGAAAAATCAGTATCTTCCCACAAACTGTGAATGAGAAAGCAAGACTAACCAGTCAATCAAGAAAGAAAGATCAACCTTGCTAAATACAGAAGCGTGGCAACTCGCGTGACCCAGTCACCTCTCCCTGTAACCTTGAATCCAACTACCCTTCCTTGATCACCCTCCCCCAACCTCACTGGCTAGTTTTAAAACCACTTGCAAAAAGACGGGGCTATAGAACTGCAGAAGTAGGGTGGTCTTCATGGAAAGAAATGTCTATGCTTGGCAAGAGCATTTACTTTCTAAAATCTCAGAGAAATAGAATGACCTACAAGAAGGATGTAAGTATCTGGTTTGGCTCATAAATGGGAGCAGAAAGAGAGCCCAACACTCCGATTCCCCACTGTGCAGCAGGTAATAGACTATAAGGAATTAGGAATCTGACAGGCACTTGTCAGAGGGCCAGCACCTATCGCTGGAAAGGAAGATAGGGTGGGCTCACTCACACTGGCCAAGGAGACCTTTTTCTGTGCCTCCTTCTGATCTTGTTATGGCTATTCATGTTTTTAAATGCTCATTTCATCTCGGTTTAGCTGGAAGATGACACTCCAGTACTCCAGACATGGAAATGTCTCTGTGGCTTCTCTTCTAGGTCTGATTCAGGGAGAAGATCTCAGAAAAGAAAAATCCTCACTGCAGTAAGAGGCACCTCCGATCAAGAGCCTGGCATGTACGACCAAGTGCAAAAAGCAAATTAATAATTTAAAAAGAAAGGGAAGAACAGAGGCCAGGCTGCGCTACTTTGTGGGATTCTACCCCATTAATATGTTGTGCTCGTTCACCCTGGCCAAACACTGAAAGTCAGAGAGACGAAAAGAAGTCTCTTGTTAGAAAATAATTCATTGTGAAAATCAAAAAAATGTGTTCCTGTTACTTGTTTCCCAGGAAAACCAACCAACTTCTGTCAGAGAACATTGATTTCTATAAATCTGGAGGGGCCCCCTCCTCTCCGACAATAGGCAACTTCTAACATCTGGTTCTTCATGCATGGGATGCAAAATATTGATCAGGTTTTGTCAACGTCTCCCCTCTAAAGCAGAAAAGGACAAAGTACATTCTAACACACACATACACAAACACATGCAATTCACAAGCGAAGCTTCCTGGGGAACCCATTACTATAAACACACCCACCTCACCATACTTTGTCATGCACACAGTGCAGCTCTATTCCAAAAGCAGTCCTTCTGAGCAAAGGGGCTGCCCCAGGGGATACCAGACACCCCACCCAGCAGAGGAGAAAGCCGATGGAAAGATACACCGGAAGGCCCCTGAGATACTTGTCAGGGCTCTGAAGGGCACCTAGGCAAAGGCAGGCAGGAGGACCTATCTACAACCCAGTTCATAAAATTGAAGGTCCCATGATAGGAGAGGCCACTGAGCCTCATTCCTCTGGAGGGAAAGATTGCTAACCACCGCATACCAAGGGCCTTAGCCCTTGGGGAGAGGACGAGAACATCTCACTTACAAATCCCTTGAGAAGGACTGGGAAGAAGATGAGGACTCTGAATCAGTTTGCTAATTCCCCAACATCATAAGAAGATGTGCGCGCGATCATTCGCCACTGTATGCACGTCTAACGTTTACTACTGACAAAGCACCTACATAAACGTTTTAATTTTCTCATCACGGTCCCGGAGGTGGGTTGCACTTGGCTCCTATCCCTGGAGAAACACAAAGCTTAGAGAAGTTGTGTGCCGCCCCCTGGTCTCATAGAGCACGGAATGAACAGGACTGGAACCTGGGACTTGATTCCAAGTCCAAAGCTGTCAAACTACACTGGACTGACCGCAGGGTCATTCTGGACCACGAGTCTCCTCAGACCCGGGTATTCACCTTGAACGCCTTAAAAAAAAAAAAAAAATCCTGTCAGGTGTAAGGCAACCAGGAGCGGGGGCGGTTAATTTTTTAATCAGTGAGATTGTGTTACAGTTCCAAATGTAATGTCACATCTTTAAGAAGCCTCCTGGAAGGTCAACCTAAATATATATGTATATTCTGTTTAATGTTGGCTTTTCATCCGCGCTTGCCCTCGTCCTTGACACATGCTAATTTGGTCCTATTTCACTGTAGGATCCCCGCAGACACCATAAGATATAAGTCCCAACCATGATTTATAAGAAAAAAGTGAAAGGAAGTATAAATGTTCCCTTAGATCAATCCATTTGGGTTGCTCTGACCTATTTTCTGGTTTCTAGGCCAGATTTCTTATGCCCTGGAACAAGCAATGATTCCTTGCTCGCAGCATCCCAGCTCCAAGGCCGGAGTGGAGACTTCCCATTCCTGTATCTTTTCCTTACATGAATGACATTTCCGGATTCAAAAGTCTCAATGTGGCCCTGAGAAGTACAGTAAATTCTAGAAGGAAAGTAACAGTCTAAATCTATAACCATCTATAGGTTGCATCTTCCTTGGCTTTGGATATTTTCTGGTAAAATACAAATATAGACCCTTGTGGTATGCCAATGTCTTCACGTAACAGAGTTCACTTCTCTCTGTTAGGAAAACTCCAGAAAGAAGTGGGGAGTCACTATTTAAATGTGGTGAGGAAATTTATCAGACATGTAGGGGTCCTCCCTGAGGAAGAGGTCTATCAGAGCATGATGTCACAAGCAAAATGAAGGCTCGTTTCCACACAGTCATATAGGTGTGTACAGAGCTCAGGAGCCAAGGCAAGTATGTGGCAGATAAAACAACAAATTAGGTCCCACAAGGCTATCCTCAAATTGACTATTCTCCAGAAACCAGCTAGAGCTCTCAGGATCCAGAAATCACCCCTTCACTGGGAGAGTATAGTAGGAACAGTAATTTTCTTCATTCATAAGATGCACTTCCTCCTCAGCATCCCCTCACATGACTTTCAAGCTCTCTCAAATGTAAGTCCCCATAAAAAGTAAAAGTCACCATATACCGGCTACTCTAACTTGTGCTCATTCGACTCCGTGTCAAACAGTTGTCAATAATGGTGGCTTAAGGGGCACTCTGGGTTAAGACTGCCAGATGGAAAATTCTTGCTCTGAATCTCACTAGCTGTGCTACTCTGGGCAAATCACACACACTGTGGGCCTCAGTTTCCCTATGTGCAACATTGGGGCAATAACAGAACCTCCTCCTAGCACAGCCTGGAGGGTTCAATGAGGTAAGTCATATAAAATGCCTAACACCATATGCCTGATGCTGTTAGGCTTCATAAAACAAAGTTATTATTATTCATACTATCCTTATGTTTCAAGAGTTAACCTTCAGGATTAGAGATGGAAATGAACATTTCCCTCCCTACTACCCAACCCTCTCCAGACCCCAAAAAGGAATCAATGGTTGATAGAAAAGAAACTGGTATGTAGGAATTACAACACAGACAGGGGTTATCCAGTTCACCCAGAGCTGACTTCTTCCTTATAAGAGGTGTTTCATTTTTATTTTAAGTAACCTGCCCAAGTCATAGGCAGTGCCAGGATCCAACCCCAAGCACATGGCCTTACCACAAAATCAAATCTGTTTACTGGATCTCTTTGAACATCAGGGCGCCAACATAAAAATCAAGGACCATGTCCTTTCTCATGCCTGCCAACGTCTCAGGAGAGGCCCAGGGAAGGGAGGAGAACTCCACTGAAATGGCTGGTAGATACTTCCCTAATTCCCCAAATACACTCCAAAGAATTAGATTATTTGTATCTCCAACTCCATGACAGTAACACGACAGAAAAAATACCTGCCAGGTGGTCAAAAGAGGGACATTACCGCATCTGTAAAATGGAGATATTTATTTATACTTGCTCTGTCTTCCTTGCGGGCAACTTTTAAAACCACGTGAGAAAACATATGAAAATCCTATGGAAGATGTGAAGAACTACCCAAATATTTGACACAGTCATGGCCTTTCCACCACAAGTGCAAATCTTGCTTCGTCACTTCTGATGGGCAGGTACGCCTGAGGGGCCTTAGTGGTTAACGATGCAACTGGTGTTCTAGCTCAGTGGTTCTCTAACTTAAGTGTGCATCAGAAAGCACCCAGGGGGCATGTTATGCCATGGACTGCTGGGCCCATCCCAGGGATTTCTTATTCTTCAGGTCAGAGTGGGGTCCAGGAATTTGCATGTCTAACAATCTCCCAGGTGATGCTGTCACCACCAGCCTGGGACCACACCCTGAGAACCGCTGCTCTGGACCAGACGGCACAGTGAAGAGACCCAAGTCAGAATATATGGGGAATGTTCTGTTGCAGGGAGAAAAACTTCCAAGATCTAAGATCTCTGCCCTTGCCTTTTCCCAAAGAGTATTTCAGATTCTAGCAAGCCCTACTAGATAAATCACACAATGCCTGCATGCAGGAATTCACCTCCTTAATGCAAAAGTCACCCAGAAGCAGCTGCCCACTACTGGCCTGCTCCAGATACTTCATAAAAGTCAGAATTGGCTCTATTCATCTTCTTCTCCCCTTTCACACCTGCACTCTAACATTTCCCAGGGCTGTCACCGGCAGTGTGACTCTTGATGGCAAAGCATGAGGCATCATTTTTTCCTCCCTTGCTCTGCATCCTGCTGAGTGCACCTGTCCAGATGTCTTGCTGGAATCCAGACCATGGAAGAAATTCAACCAAATACGAGACAAATAAAATGGTCTTTAAAAATTCCTCCCACGCTCTTGAACTAGCTGGTTGCTGCTGCTGAGAGCCTGCATTTGGTGCTCAAACCCAGAGGCTTCTCTCGAGCTCCTACAATTTGCTGACAAATACCCTCGTCATTTTCATTATGAGAGACTACAGGGCGGCCGACGTGACACAGGCAGGGGATACAGACACAGCACACCTGAAGGCTGACTCCTTCCTCATGAGAGGTGCTTGGTTTTTAAAATTTTACTTTAGTTTTCCCTTAAATGGGAAAGTGACGGGGCAGGGCAGAAAAACATTTCCTCTAAATAAATGCCTTTGGCATCAATCGCTCTGACTGTTGGGTATTTCACCTGTTCTCCTCACATTCCATGGGTTTTGCTGATGGTTGAAAGAAATAGTGACACTTGGGGGAGGAGAACAAGGTGCTGACACCGTGATGAGAGAAAGGTGCTTCTTTGAGGAAGCAGAGTTGAGTCTGCCTCGAGGCCGGGAATGGCCGTCTGCAGAGTAGACTGCCACGTGGCAAGAGGAACATGGTTTTGCAAATGATGACAAGGTGAGTTTCTCTGCTCTGCTTTTGGGCTCCCCCATAAATAACCCAGACAAACACCCTGTGCACTGGGTTTTGCTCTCTTCCCCCCTCCCCTTTTTAAGTCTCATTAAAAGCCGATACTGTTCGGCCTCAAGATGGAGAGCTCAGCATGGATTTTACTGAACGTTAAATCAACCAGCAAGCGCAGCCAGCAAACTCTGTGGCACTTTAACTTTAAATAATGCAATAATTATTGAATTTCCTTTTTATAACTGAAGTGCTGGAATGTAAACAATGGGGCTGTAATTGCAGGAAGGGGGGATCAATAGAGGCAATCGTTTTCAACCATGTTAATTGTAAATACAATTGCTCCAAGATGTCAGCCCTGTTCTTCTTGCTCCCAGAATCATCCTAACGGATGACAGAGTCCAACTTTCCCATTACAGCTGTTCGTTCCTTTAAGAGGTTCTCAATCAGGTCTGATCAATCTGTCAAGATAATGCATGGAGTAAGTAAGACTCTTCCAAACACAGGCTCCCAATCAATAGCCCGGACCAGCTTAATGAGGTGGGGCTAAGGCCCAGAGGGAGGCACCAGCCCCCAGCTTGCGCCTAGGTTTGGCAGGCTGGCTTCCTTGCATGGCCCTGATAAACAGATCAGCCCCTAATGAGGACATTAGTTATGCATGCTTCAGCAAGCAGCAAGGCACCCATCCCGTGGGACGGACAGACAGAAAACAAAATAGATTAACAGAAAACAATATGGTGCCAAATTAGGTCTAACTGAAGACTTTTCCCTCCTTCTTCTGCTTTCCTTAATTGTCCGGCAGAGTGGAGGACATCAATTAATCATTCCAATGGGCATGAGCTCAAGGACCATGAGCATCCCCTGGGCTGGAGGGTCTCTGGATGTCTGCTCGTTTCCCTTAAGCTGTTCCTTGATATGAGCACCCTCATTTCCTCAACACCATTTCTACATCACTAAGGCGTTGGGGAGCTTTTAACGGAAGGGCCCCGGCACCAGGCAGCAGGAGAGGAGGAGGACAAGGCTGAACCATGAAGTCTAACAGACACACAGGCTGGCTGGGGACTGAAGATGGACAAGAACAAACAGCCACCTCTTGATCTTGAAAACTGTTACTCCTCCAGACAAAGGAGGTAGGAAGTCAAGAGGCTTGCGATTTGCTTTGTTTTGTCTTGAGTTGAGGTCTTCCTCTGTTGCCCAGGCTGGAGAGCACTGGCCTGATCATGGCTCACTGCAGCCTCAACCTCCTGGGCTCAGGTGATCCTTCCACCTCAGTCTTCCCAGTAGCTGGAACTACAAGCACACGCCACCATGCCCTGCTGATTTTTTTTTTATTTTTTATAGAGACAAAGTCTCACTATCTTGCCCAGGCAGGTCTCAAACTCATGGGCTCAAGCAATCCTCCAGCCTTGGCCTCCCAAAATGCTAGGAGTACAGGCACAAGCCACCAAGCCCAGCCAGAAGTCAAGAGTCTTGAATACTCACTGCATACAGCTCAGTGCTGTGCAGGTAGCCCAGGCACTGCAGGAGTGTGAATTCTCCCAAAGGAGAACCATCTTCCTTCCCTTGGAGGTCAACATGTGCTTCCGCGTTTGCTCCTGCTGTGATAGGTCGAGAGTGGTAGCCCCTGTGGAAGTCCCTAAGGAAGGGTCATGTGAAAGGAAGGTCCCTCGGAGAATCCCGCAGTTTATTCTCCCAGTGGGTGCTTAGCTTAGTGCTGGGGTTCTCAAAATGTGGTCCTTGGACCAACAGCATCAGCATTCTCCAAAAGTGTTAAGGAAGCAAATTCCCAGGCCCTGTTCAGATCTACAGAAACTCTAGGGGTGGGGCCAGAAATCTGAAATCTGGGTTTTTACAAGTCCTCCAAGTGATTCTGATGTCAGCCTGTTTGGTGACCACTGTTTTAGAGGATGGGTTAGACAAGGTAGGCTTCTAGTAGGAATGACCCTCTAGAATGTTAGAGTTGGCCAACTGGTCCTTTCTGGACCAGAAATCTTTAGTGCTCAGGTTTGACTCAGAGGAGGGGCTATTTATTTGAGTCCACCACCCCTCTGCTCCAGAATGCAAGACCTCTGGGAATAATGAAACCAAAAGAACATAGGGGCCTGTGTGAAAACTCCATTTTATTAGTTAGAAAAGATCATGGAGTGGGTCACACTACTGAATTTCAAAAGTTAACAGTCTCATATTGTGACTGAAGTAAAATGAGAAAAACTGGGTCTTTTTAAAGGCCTGAGGGATTCACAAACTAAAAGAAAATAAACATCCAGCTAGAAAGATCAGATCCCTGCAATAAGCAAAGGCCCAGCTCGCAAGCCACTCCATCCCCAAGCCTTCTCCAACTCCCAGGCTCAGCCTCGTCCTCCACAGGACCCTGCGGTCCACTGGAAGCAGCTTTGATGCTGTACTCCTCACACATGTTGCAAACCACCCTTGTGACACCACAATCAGCACCTCACAAGCCGGGAACAAGTCGTATCTTCCCATCCTCAGTTCTCAAGTTCTCAGCACAGCTGTGGATATAGTAGGTACTTAAAAATGATTGGCTAAAAGCCTGAACCAATGAGAAAAATTCTCCCATGCTCCATTATTACTCCTGGGTCTTTAGCTTGCTGTTCAAGACCTATCTAATCTAGTCCAAATTCACTTCCCCCATCTCAGATTCTAGTTCTCTGCTCCATTCCACACTCCACATGCAATTATACTGTTTCTACCTTAACCTTCAACTCTGATCTTTCTGATCTCAGTGCCTTTTCCTGCTGGGAAGCCCTCCCAAACTCTGACCCGCACCAAAATGTCACCTCTGCCTGGACGCCTCTCCCTGTCACACCTGAGCTAAAACTTGGCCCCTCACCTATGAGGATCCCACGGCACTGGTGACCCCTACCAACACCTACCACAAATCATTCTCTTGTGCATATGTATCACCTGACTTCTGCACAGGGCTCCCCCATCCCTCCATGACTTTGATGGGAGGTTGAAGACTAAAGAGAATAAATGTTTGCTAATATTTACTGCTTGTGAAAATAAGATTTAATGACAAGAGATACTTACCACAAATGGACGTACTTAGTGCCTTAATTCTGCTATTATGTGGATCACAAAGGAGCTTCCCCCTCCCTCCCCTAGGACAGCCAAAACGTCCCTCAGCCAGAGGACGCCTTAGCTGGTCCTTGTCATTCTGTACCACCATTTCTTCTATACACATAGGTTATGTTATTAAATAGGTTTGATATCACTATTAAACTGAAAAATCAACACAAGGCTTGGATATACTAATAAACATCTAGAATATCAGGACAATCACAGAAGACAGGGAGAGAGCAGGTTCTACACACGCCTCTAAGGCAGGTACTCAAGCTGTCAGAACTCCGAACATCGTTGGCATTGTCCACCACACACACCATCACAGATAAAAATAACTGAATACATATTTTAGTTCTAAACATATAATATCTACCCAAGCCAACAATGGTGTGCAAGTGCTCAGATACCTGGAAGAGGTAGCCATGCAGACATTCCTGGACATAAGGATACACCATGTGACTGTCTCCAGCACTGATGAGTTCGAATGAGGAGGATATTGTACAAGCTTTTTTACATACACACATTACATGTGCACGATTTTATTTTCTTCCCGAACTTCCTGTCCTCCTTTCTGACTAACCATTGCTGAGAACTGCTGTTGTCCGGATTATTGATGCTTACAACTCCCTAGAGAATGACTGTCTGGTTAAGTCTCTCACCTTCATCTTCTTTCAAATTCCAGGATCTCTGAGGAAGAGACCATTCTCCACATGGGTTCAGAAGCTGAAGGTTTAGATGGTCCCTTTTTCCCATCCAGTTTATGCCCAAACCTCAGGCTCCCAGCCTTCTGATGGGCTGACCCGCTCCCTTGACAACAGATCCCTCCCCAGGGAGTGTCCTAGCAACCTGGTCCAAAGAGGCTACCTCAAGGTTCAGCTCTCAAGCTTCCAATGCAGTGAGATTCCAAGGCCAGGGTGTGAAAATTTTAACTTTCAAAATTTATTTTATTTTTTACATATTTTATTTTATTTATTTATTTTAGGTGGAATCTTACTTTGTCGCCCAGGCTAGAGTGCAGTAGCATGCTCATGACCACCTCAGCCTTGACCTGCTGGGCTCCAGCGATCCTGCCACCTCAGCCCTCCAAGTAGCCAGAACTATAGGCGCATGCTACCATGCCCGGCTAATTTTTTATTTATTGTAGAGACGAGGTCTTGCCAAGTTGCCCGGGCTGGTCTCAAACCCGTGGACTCAGGCAATCCATTCACCTCAGTCCCTCAAAATGCTGGGATTACAGGCTAGAGCCACTGTGTCCAGTCTTAACTTATTTTTAAATGGTGAAACACCCAGAGGTTTTCCATTGGCCAGTCTACACTGACCAAAACATCCTTTCCTTCTATTCAGTAAGTTCACTGTCCTAGCAGGCCCAAGAAATAATGATGGGAGAGGAAGAAGTCATGAGAGAAG
>NW_007017739.1:163320-173943 GCF_000164805.1 Carlito syrichta
GGGGGGGGGGGCGGGCACCATCAATTTCATTCTGGACAGATAATAGTTTACAAAATTTGCTGGAGAAGTGCGAGGAATTTTCTTCAGTAAAAATCAAGTTTCAGAAAACCGCATCTGAAAAACTGACAACTGGGAACTTTTTCCTTTGAACAAAACCATGGGGCTATGGGAGGAGTAGAGGAGGCTGGAAGAAGGTAAGACTAGAGAGAAGACTGTCCAGGTCCTGGTAGCTGCAAAGCAGCAGGATGCTACCGCACACGTCACTCACGGCAGTAGTTCCTAAGTGATGAGTGCTCGCTGACATGTGGACCCACACCTGGCTGTGCTTCTTTCTGGGGCCACGGTATTAAAATGCAGCCAATCGCTTACCCATCAGCAGGTGACAACTTTTTGCAACCTCAAATCTGTATTAAAATAGTCTATGGGTGCTTCGTATTAGTAGATATTTTAAAGGCTTAAATCTTAAAACACAAATCTCTCAAAGACCTTTCCAGATCACTCTATAACATGACGCTAGAGGAAACAACAGCTAGTCCCCGCTTCTGGAAGCACCCGTGCTGTTATAGTGGTCTTTCTTCCATCTTTGACTCACTTATTCCCCATGTGTCTATCTACAGAAGTTCCTGCTTCTTGTTCCTCATGCATTTATCTCTCACAAAAATGAAAGTGTTCATTAATCTCTAAGAATTATTGTCATCATTCTCTGTTCATGATAAAGGTCCTCCAGCATAGGGTTTTATCACCCACTCTCTCTCACACCATCGTGGACTCCAAGCAGCTCTACTGATTCCGTGTCCCTCAGAGAGTGTGTGTGTGTGTGTGTGTATGTGTGTGTGCACACGCGCGGGCGCAGTGTCATGCCATGCTCTTCGGTACATACTTCCATTCCAGCTCCTCCAAATTCTACCAAGCATCCTGCCTCACATGTATTTCTGTCTACAGTGATACAGCGATCCTTTCTCTTCTAACCTCCCAAGTCTTGATTAACGAGACAGGAAGGGTCCTGCTGGCAGGGACTGTGCGCCTTCCCCTATGGGACACGGCACCTGGGAGCCAGGTCATCCTGCAGCAAGATCGTGGGAATGGGAGTTAGCCATGCAGAGTGTGGACACTGACACTAAGCCGTCTCCTCAACTGTAAAAGAAGGAATAAGGTCACACACGACAAGGGCCCTGAGGCTCAAGGGAAGAAATGAATGTGAAAGCACTTCATAAATGATAAAGCAAAAGGAGAAGAAAATAGCTGTTCAGGTGATGTGAGAATGGCTTGAAAAGGGAACCGAGGACTCAGAAAGCCTCCCCCATCATTTGATTTCATCCGGGTCCTAGGAATAACTCCACAAAGACGAATTAATTACTTGATCGCCCGTTCACTTACCTCACTAATGAAATCATCGGGTTTTTCCAAGGAAGAACCTGTTAGAAGGACTGCCTTGCCTCTGGGTGTCAGTCCCGCTGGTGCCAGCTGCACTCCCAGCGCCAACATGACTCATGAGATGACACAAATTGCCATCGGGCTTTGTTATTATGTGACCTTCACCAAGTTACTCTTCTGTCCCGCTTCAGTACTAAAATCTGGATGGCAACACTGAAAACCTACTTCATGGCATTAGCATGAGGGATGAGGACAGAGCCCAGCTAGTCATGACGGAGAAGCACTTTGTCTTTGTAGCAAGCTATATTACTTAACATTTAGAATAATACCCACTGTTTCAGGTTGAGAAAGCATTCAGATTTTAGCTAAACTGAAGGCTGAACACAGCCACTAATGAGCAGTGTCCTTCCCATAGAAACGTTGAAAGCTACTCAGTCTACTGAATAAAATGACTAGCAGTACATTAGCAAGAAGCTGATGTGAGTTTAGTTACCATGAAACCAGGGTCGTTGCATTCAACATCTAATAAGCAAATTCTTAAGCTCACAGAAATAAACCAGAGCCAACCGAGCTGACAACAACTGCATTTTTAAGAATGGTTTGGGTAGAATACTGTCTTAGTCCACACTTTTCCTAGATTTCTTAAAAGTATGGCCTCTTAGAAGGCACACTGCTATCATTCAGATGAGGGATAGGCAACTTCTTCTGTAAGGATTCAGACGGTAAGTATCTTAGGCTTTGAGGGCCATGCCATCTCTGTCACAACTGCTCAACTCTGCTGCCACAGCACAAAGGCCGTAATGGATAACATGGAAAAGAATAGGCGTGAATATGTCCCAATAAAACTTTATGTATAAAAATAAGTGGCTGGTTAGATTCCCTCCTCCAGCAATGATGTGCTGCTGAACCCCAATCTAAAACTCCATGAAAAATTTATACAATCATTCAGAATATCATGTGCCTGCTGTCAATGAAGAGGGGAGAAAACACATACACACACACTCTCTCTCTCTGACACACACACACACACACACACTTTATTAAGCAACATAAGTTTCTTACAACTTTCAAAACTCAGTAAGAGCTAGGCTTGCAAACTTCATATAAAAATAAGCTGTTTCAACCTGAAAGTCAACACCTACTCAAGAATCATTTAACTCTAAATTATGAACTGACTTCAGAACAATTAAACTTCACCTCCTGTTTTCATGCTTTCAAACGTAAGAACTTTCTCGTAAGTGTGTTCTCAGTCACAGGGCACTGGTTCCTGAGTTCTGTATTTCATTCTATAACTGAAGTAAACAGCGCCACATGAACAAGGGCTAAGGTTATACATTTATTCAGAGCTAAACAATACCTGTAATTGACTCCACGTTTAACTAACCCAATGATGAAAATTACTAACAACAACAAAAACGCAGGTCTAGTCTATGCCCTCCACTAGCTGAAAACAATCCAGTTTTAAATAGCTAGGGAACACAAATGAGAAGGTGAAAAATTAGGTCACTATCATGCCTGCGTATCTTCCCCACACCAAACTCTTAACTTCCTAAGTTTCTCTTAAAAGCAGAGTGCTAGAAATGATCTTGCCAGGAATGACATACAAAAGAAAGTGGTCAGGAAATCTGGATTGAGAAAAATAAAATACTTAACGTGCTTTCTTCATAGCATCATCTTACATGTACAATATAGTCCTGTATCAATTTCAAAAGGTTTGGCCATTACACTGTTCAACTAATTGTCACAACCACCTTGTAACAGGGGTGAGTGGGAGGGGGTCATGGCAGATGGTTTCCTTTGCTGTTTCATGCACAGAGGAAAGAGTTAATCTAGAGATGGCAAATTGGCAGAGGCTGGGAAGCCTGCGTGTGTGCACTGTACGGTCCTCAGAAGTTTTAAAAACTTCTTTAATTAAAGGTGAAAAATTAGGTCACTAATTTAAAAAATTCAGCAGATTTCCGGATAAGCGCCGTGGCTCACACCTGTAATCCCAGCACGTTGGGAGGCTGAGGTGAAAGGATTGCTTGAGCTCAGGAGTTCGAGACCAGTGTAGGCGCTACAGTGAGACTTCATCTATATAAAAAAATAAAATAAAAATTTAGCCGGGCATGGTGGAGCATACCTGTAGTTCCAGCCGCTCGGGAGGCCGAGGTGAAAGGATTGCCTGAGTCCAGGAGGTCGAGGCTGCAGTGAGTTGTGATCGCGCCACTGCACTCCAGCCTGAGCAACAGAGTGAGACTCCAACTCAAAAAAAAAAAAAAAAGGAAATCTGGCTATACTGGCTCTACATTCCCTCATGTCAACAATTATCTAGGCAAGATGGGGCAGGCGCCCTCCAGACCTGTCCCCGTTTATGATACCTGCATGGCCCCTGTAGGCATTTGGGTTTGCAAGCCCTGGGTCTATATGTAAGAGAGGGTGGCTTGCAAGTGGAGGTCATGGAAGTCCAGCCCAAGTCTTCTAGTCCTCGTTCAGCGTTTGTCACACCATGCGGTGCTGCTCTGTGACAGCCCAGTACAAAATCCCCCAAAGACCCTTGTGCTTCTGCTGGAGTTGCATACTGCGAAACGGGAGGCCAAAAGCTAAGCTTCACCAGACTCCGGCAGCCAAGAACACACTCAGCTTCATAGGGGAAGCCAACTTAATTCTGCTGCAGGAGTTAGTATTTGTTAATTGGTAGAAAAAGGTAAAATTAATGAGGACATTAACATAGCTATTTAAAAACAGCTCCATGTTTCCCCCATTGTAACACATGGAACTATCAGGAAGTAATTGAGGGAAAAGGACACTGTCAATTCTCAATTATCTGCATGAATGAAGCGCTCAGTGACACGGATAATCCAAGTCATTTACATTTGGATTTAGAAAGTAACATCTTTTTCCTTCGGAAAACTTACCTTCCTAATTACTGCTTGCTGAATGCAACGGCGACATCAGTTTACCATCTCTGTCAGAGGAGACCGTGCTGGGGAAGGTATGGAAACTGCCAGGGGGGTTCAGACCCGCCACAGATAACCCAAGACAGATAAAAGATCGCACCGGTGGTTGGCCAGTGTAGCTGACAGTAGCCACACGTGACTATTTAAATTTAAATGAAGTTAAATAAAATGAAAAGTTCTGTCCCTCAGACCCACTAACCCCATTTCCAGAGCTCCACAGCCACGTGTGGCGGGCGGCAACCATGCTGGACAGCACGGACACAGAACATTCCCATCATCACAGAAAGTTCTGGTGGACAGCAATGAATTCTAGATCGATGATAACGTCTAGTTACCTGGATTAAGCAGAAAGCAGAGGGCGGGGAGAGGCATGGGGAGACGCCACGCTGCCACTTCAGAAACAAAAGGGAATTGTAACCCCGGACTCTCTCAGCTAGTTTAATTTCAAGCCTGGTAACGTAGACCCCGTCTAGGGAATAACATAAAAAATAAGCATTCCGTTCTAAGTAAAATGAGGCTTTTTAATTAACAAAGCAGAAAACGAGTGGATAAAAGGCGAGGCAGGAAGGTCTGATTTTCAGCAGACACTTGCCTCCGGTGCCTGCGTGCAGCGAGGCCATGCAGCCCCAACACCAGCTGAATGAAGGGTGAGGACAAAGGGAGCCGGTGGACCCCGCCGGGCTGCGCTCGGGTAGGTGCCTGCTCAGGTGCCGCTGGGAGCAATGTCAGGCCCAGTGTCATTTAACATCCTCATTAATTATCTTGAAAGGAGAGGGGTTAGTAAACAGCAAGTTAATTAAATTCTCAGATGATGCTAATTTGGGAGGCTTTGGAAAAACTGGCAAGGGCAGTGGCAATATAATGGGCCCTGGATGGGCTAGAGGTATGAGAGGAAAATAAAATTAAGCACTGGTTGAACAAACACCACCCAGAAGAAGTCTTATGGAAGAGCCAAAATATGTCCAAAAGGAAACTTATTTGGAAAATTATTGTAGTGAAGCTAAAAGATCAAACACTTCTAAGGGATATATTAAGAATGGGAAGGGGAAAGGCTTTTTAAGACGTTTAATAAAAATGCTTATGTGTACTTAGAAAGAGGTCTGGGAGAAGCACCAACTCTTTTTTTCTTCTTTTGAGTAAAAGTCTCACTGTCACCCAGGCTGAAGGGCAGTGGCATGTTCACAGCCTCAACTTCCTGGGCTCAGGCAATCCTTCTGCCTTAGCCTCCTGAGTCATTGGGCGTGTGCCACTATACTTGGCTAATTTTATTTATTTTTAATAGAGACGAGATCTCGCTATGTTGCCCAGGCTGGTCTTGATCTCCTGGGCTCAAGCAATTCTCCTTCCACTTTGGCTTTCCAAAGTGCTGAGATTACAGGCGTGAGCCACTGCACCTGACCAAGGAAAACCAGCTCCTAAAGGTCACTGGTCTTGGGAGGTGAGATGGGGAACATGAGGGGAAGGGATGAGGGTGCCACTTTTTACTTCCTGTTCTTCTAAACTGATTAAACATTTTTAAAACAAGCTTATCTTTTGGTTGGTTTGTTTGTAACTTTTTAGCTTCAAATGGTTTTAGAGTTGCACAAGAGTTGTAAAGGTTACACAGAAATCCCCTAAGCCCTTCATACAGCCACCTATAATGCTAAGCTCTTCTGGGACTCGGTCAAAATAAAGAACTTAGCATTGGTACAATACTACTACTAAACCAGACTCTATTCAGATGTCGCCAGTTTTTCCACGTGTCCTTTTTCTGGTCCAGGAGATAAACCAGGACCCCACATTGCCCTGCGTTTTCCTTCTCCTTCATGTCTTCCCATCGATGGCCATCCTCAGTCTTTCTTTGTCTTTCATGACCTGGGTGCTTTGGAAGATGCAGGGTCAGGGGGAATTTGTAGAGCACCCTCCAGTGTGGGCTTGTCTGAGGATTTCTCACCATGGCTTGTTGATATGGATTTTCGCAGGCTACCACTGAGGGGAAAGATCCCTCCCATGGTGTTGCATCAGGGGCAACATGTCGTCAACACAACTTATCCCTAGTGATGTTAACCTTGATCACTTATTTAGGTCACCTCTACCAGGTTTCTCCACTGGCAAGTTACTTTTTCTCCCTTTCCATACTTGATGCATTGTAAAATGAGGCTCTAGAAGTAAATGTAAGTTTACTAAATACAGAATCAGAGACTCACTTATTTTTCTCCTAACTCTTTACCTCCCCCTTTCTCCCCCGAATAAGGCAACTATGCAATTACTAATACTAAACTGGCAGATCAGAGCACTACTAAAAACTAATGGCATTTGATTTATATCTCATGATACCCTTGTGAACAATCCAGAAAGAGAGGAATCTGAGGATGCTATGGAAAGGTGGTTTTGTGTTTAGGAAGGTTAGCCCAAAGAATGCTATTCACGAATCAAAGTCCACATGGAGAAAAACACCTCCAGTGAAATGTCATCATCTAGTTGGACCTCTCTTGTCCAGTCTGCTAGCAAGATTTGAATAGAGACAGAAGTCATGCCCGTGAACAACAAAGCTAGTCTAAAAATCATACAGAAGAATAAGCAGGTGAAATGAAAACCATTTTTAAAAGATGACTGACAGGAATCACTACACTTTAATACCAGGTGATGCAAAACCAAAATAACCTAGACAGTTCTGTAGGGTCCAACCAAGGCTGATCAATGAAAGAAGAGAAAGTCTAGGAATGGACCTGAATGAGAATTTTGTGTGTGATATGGTGGCAGCTCTGGGTACTGCAGGAAGGGATGTGTAGACTGCTTAGTAAACAGGGCTGATCAGATAATTACTTGAGGAAAAATAAACATAGAAGAATCCTTGACTCACAATAAATACCAAAATAAACTCCAGATGGATCACAGAGTTAAGTGTCAAAACATGAAATCACGAAATAACTAAAAGGGAATATAGTGAGCATGACCCTGGCAGGGGAAAGGCATTTTTAAGCTTAACAAAAAGAAAGGAAATGAAAACGGAAAGGTTTTACCAAACAAAATGTTAAACTTTGAAATCTCAAAACATACCATAAATAGTAAAAGACAGTGATGAACTGTGTTGCTCTGCAACACAGAGCAAATGTACATTGAACATCTTTGATAGAAGGAACCCTTCTGCTTATTTACATCACGTATGTATTAAAGTTTTATTTATAAAAGGGAAAATTGGAAACCAGCTGACTGTCAAATGGAGGAAAAACAAAACAAATCATCTTCACACTCGGAAGTGTGTGGCATACTCTGCGGTTATCAAAAATACGTTGTAGAAAGCAGGTAGTGACAACCAAAAAAGGTCTCATGCTGCAAAGTCTTCAAAAGGCGAGCTAAAAAATACACACAGCATCATTTCGATTCTACAAAATAATAATATCACATCTGTACAGAAAAGGCTACAGTGACAAATACCAAAATGTTTACAATTAAAGCCATCTTTGGGTGGTGAGATTATGAAAGATTTTCTTTGTGTTTTCCCGCATTTCCCAAAATTAGTTTTTTTTTGTTTTGTTTTGTTTTTGAGTTGGAGTCTCACTCTGTCGCCCAGACTAAAGTGCAGTGGCCACTCCCGGCCACCGCAGCCTCAACCTGCTGGGCTCCAGCAATCCTTCCGCCTCAGCCTTCCAAGTAGCTGGAATTACAGGCATGCGCTACCACGCCTGGCTGATTTTTTTATTTATTGTAGAGATGAGGTCTCGCTGCCCAGGCGGGTCTCGAACCCGCGGGCTCAGGCAATCCATTCACCTCAGCCTCCCAAAGGCGCAGGGTTACAGGCTGAGCCACCGAGCCTGGCTCCAAAATTAGTTTTTAACAATAAACATGAAGAGCTTTTGAACTCAAAAAATAATAAATAAAAATAAATAAATGCAAATATATATTTATTAGATAGGTAGGTAGGTAGGTAGATAATCACTTTACTGCCACGTTTCCAGGTTTTATAAATTCGGGAGGGTGACCAGCTAACACAATGAATTAATAGAAAAAACAGAATGAAGGAAAACAGCAATACGTCAAGTTCCATGAAAACCCTGATCATTCCAGGGGCCTCCAAGTTCCAGAGGAGCCAAGAGTTTGATAAATAGCTGCTTAATAAAAGACCAGAAAATTAATGATTTGGTATCTGCCATGGAAGACTCCCTGGGATCGACACCGTGAAGACCACGTCCCGTAAGGAGCATCATCATTCAATAAGTCACATCAATAAGTCAGAGGCAGGCAACAGGGACTGTGAGCGGCTTGGAAGCCATCTGAAGAATAGTTACAAATGGTCACATGTGTATCAAGTAGGATGGAGATGGTACACACATCTCCAGGGGGGCAGCTAGCTAAACGGTTTATGGCGCCTTCGCACGACAGTGCACTATGCAGCTATTAAAGTTACATTGGAGAAAAATATTTAGTGATATAAAAAAAAATCACACTGCAAAGTTTTAAAAAGTGACAAAATATAATCTTGTTGAAACACAAACAAAATAATCGTATCTCAGGGACAATGTCTCTTATGAGAGAGGAACAGGATAAATCACCTCTTTCCTTGGAGGTAACAAAGCAGACAGTACCTCAACATGAAAGAAGGGCTTTCTGTCAACTAAAGGTTTCCCTGGACTCATCTGCATAAAAAAGTGGCAACTTTCAGAGAAACGCGAAGACTACCCTTTAGAGAGATTTCTACAGGACATTCCTTCCCTGGGCTCAGTACTTCCTACATGCCCTTCCAGGGCTAGGTGCTTCAGGAGGTTGCTACAACACAGATTCCGTGTATTTCCCCAATTCTGGCTCACAGGATCAATCTCTCAGGTGGGACCCAGAACTCGTACTTTAAAAGGGATCACCCGCTGGGCTTGGTGGCTCAGCCTGTAATCCCGTGCCTTTGGGAGGCTGAGGTGAGTGGATTGCTGAGCCCACGGGTTCGAGACCCGCCTGGGCAGCGAGACCTCATCTCTACAATAAATCACGGGCGTGATAGCGCATGCCTGTAATTCCGGCTACTTGGAAGGCTGAGGCGGAAGGATCGCCGGAGCCCAGGAGGTCGGGACTGCAGTGGATGGGAGCAACCACTGCACTCCAGTCTGGGCGACAGAGTGAGACACCAACTCAAAAAAAAAAAAAAAGGGATCACCCACTGATTCTGATGCACAGACATGTTCAGGAATTCTTGGGCCAGCTAATAGCTTTAATTTAACAAATACTATCTGGGTTTTTTTCTAAGGCAATATAGAAAGGAACAAAAATGTATAAATCACCACATTCTATCACTAATGAAAACATTTGGACCAACAACCATCTTGGTGTCTCTAATCTACACATATCTCCAGGCATGGTAGCTTCTGTCTGTAATCCCAGTACTTTGGGAGGCCAGGGCGGAAAGATTATTTGAGCCCAGGAGTCTGAGACCAGCCTGGACAGCCTAGCGAGACCTAGTCTCTATAGAAAATTTAAAAATTAGCCAGGTATGGTGGCATATGCCTGTGGTTCCAGTTACTTTGGAGGCTAAGGCAGAAAGAGCACTTGAGCCCAGGAGTTCAAGGTTGTGATAAGCTGTGACTGTGCTACTGTACACCAGCCTGGGTGACAGACTGAGACACTGACTCAAAAAAAAAAGTATATGTATATACACACGCACACACACACACACATACCGTAATTTTACATAAATGAAATAATATATATAACATTTTATACTATGGTGAGGCCACCTTTACAACTTAAAAGATATCTGCACCATCATTTTTAACAGCTGCATACTAAGCCATAGCAACGCTGTAATTATTTAACTAGACCAATTGAACAGTTTACCAAGTTAAAAAAAATTAACTAAAATAAACAATGCTGTGATGAAGAACATCTCACATATATCATGCCCAGAAGGCACAGGGCCTCACCAGACAATCAGCCCACATTATGTTTTGAAGGATATCAACAGAAAAATTAAACTAATCCACACAGTCACCAACAGAGTGCATGAGGCTCTGGATTCCATTGTGATTATGAATACAATCAACTTAAGAAAAATGGCTGGGTAAGGTGGCTCATGCCTGAAATCCCAGCACTTTGGGAGGCCAAGGTAGGAAGACTGCTTGAGCCTGGGAGTTGGAGACCCAGGCAACATAGAGACCTTTCTCTATAAAATGAAACAAAAAAATTAGCCAGGCATGGTGCCACATGCCTGTAGTCCCAGCTACTTGGGAGGCTGAGGCAGAAGGATCACCTGAGCCCAGGAGGTTGAGGTTGCAGTGAGCCATGATCATACCACTGCACTCTGGTTTAGGAGAGAGAGTGAAACTCTAATGGAGAGGAGAGGAGA
>NW_007017739.1:173963-184889 GCF_000164805.1 Carlito syrichta
GGGGGGGGGGGGGGGGGGGGGGGGGGGGGGGGGGGGGGGGGGAGGGGAGGAGAGGAGAACAAAACCTTAAGGAAAACATCTGGAGGAAAAACTATGAGTCTGTGTGTAACCTGCAGAGCATTTTCCTCAAGCAGAAGAAGAAACTTTCTTAGTTTTTTAAAGCAGATCCAACCACACCCAGAGGAACTTCGAGGCATTCTTCTGCCTCTGAACCACAGTGCTCCCTTCTGAACTACAGACCCTTCTGAATTCTTTTCCTCCCACCACACCCTCACCAGGCTCAGAGAGCCGGAAGGTAACAGGGTGATGTCACCAACAAAGCCTCTGGGAGATGCAGCTTCTAGGAACGTGGACAAGTGCTTCACAGAAATGTGATGGCGGTACTTCTTGCCTGGACCCCACTGCCAAAAACCCACCTGGCTTTTCTTTTCTTCATAAAGCATAGGGCATTGCTCAGAGCAGGAGACACATGGGGCTGTACGAGGAGTTGGCATGGGTAAAAGAGGGACCGAGAACTGAATGGGGATTTGGTCTGGCCCAAGGAAGACCCTGGAAAAACTTGGAGGGAATCTCATTTTCCTTTGGATTCTGTGCTTCCCTTATTCTATGATAAAGGCATCTTAATAGTAACGTAAGAGGCACGGCTGAGACAGCTGACATGGCCCCCAGTCCTTCTATGTAGCAAACAGCCACCAAATGTGCAGAGAGGAATTGGGGGGTCTTGAGGGAAAGGATGGGGGGTGGTGCGTTTGGCTCGGCTCTCTGGCATGATACATGGTGGTTTCAAGCCCTGGGAAGCTGGCTGGGGCCTTGTCCTGAGCAAGGAGGAGACAGGCCTCTGCCGGTTTCCTAGCAACCCTCCCAGGCAGCAGGCAGCATCCCAAGCAAGGCCATCCAGGGAAAAATTTAAATGGCCACACGCACAGATGCAAAGCGAAAGCAGGATTGCCTCCCACCCGGGCATGGAGGCACGCAGAGGCCCTGCCAGCTAGTTCCAAAATCAAGTTCCATGAGAGGTATTTGGGGGCACAGGCACAGAGGTGGTCTCACTTCCTCCTCCTCAGCCCTGCAGCACCGGCAGCCACACCTCAGAATCCACACTCTACCACTGAGTAATAGAAACAGCAGACAGACTACAGTCTACGTTTCAGGACACCGTAATAAGAAAGTTGCACTATGAATTGTCTTTCAGAGAACGTTAATTACAGGCGGTGACACCCAAAACACTGAATCCTGATTACCCCCCTGGCACTCAAATCCTCCTCTTCAGTTACTTTGACTCATCCACTCTGGCTGGGTACCACCCTCTGCTAAACGGGCCCCCTCCTCTCCCAGCCACCCCATTAGGACTGCGAGGTCCACCCGGCCCAGCCACCTGTCCCTTTGGCTGCTGTGACTTGTTCTTTCTTGATCAGCCTAAGTTCCTCCCATCCTATTCCACTCCTTATGCCAATGAATGCCAAGTGGGAGGCATGGTGATGGAAAGGAGGACTCAGTCTTCCCTCTAGCACAGACAGGAAAGGGCCACTGCTGAGGCTGGCCTTGGAGTCACAGAAGGGAATCCCCTTGGATAATCCTCAACCCAGAGACTAAAGTAAAAATGAGCGCCAGGTAAACTGTGTGTAGCCAAACCCACCTACAATCTTGTAGCATGACTGGCACACTTAGTGCTCTCCCAGTATCTGGCTTTCTTCCATGAAATTGTCTTGTATGGTCAAATATGAAGTACAGGACATCTGTTCAAATTTCTATATGCTGTGTGGTTTTTAGAACTCCATCCCATCTTTTGGGATACCCAGCCCTCAAAACTCTGGGAGGCAAGCACCTTCATTTTACAGATGACATGAAGGCGCCTGTCCAGGGTATGGAGCTGACAGCTGTCAGGGCGGGGACAGAGCAGACTCCCTCAGGCTCCTTAGTACCCTGCGCTCCTTAGATAGAGTGCTAAGTCCATATATGGTAAAGCTGCTATAAGAACTGAAGAAATGGGTCACATCTAAGGCACTACACCACACATACAAATGACAGCAAATAGATACACACTCATCTATACACATATGTATGCATGTTTATAGGTAGATGAGTATCTATGTACACAATGTATCACATGCATGAGCCGGTATCTGTCCCCAACAAGGGAAGAAGATATCCTATCCTTGATGAATTCAAACTTTTCGCATAACTTATAAAACTGAAATTTGGGGTAAATGATTTCCCAGTGTCCCAATTTCTGTGGCCCTGCTTTCAGGTCAGGCGATCCATCTCTTTGATTGTTTCATCCACGTCATGTAAAGAAAGCACCAGGAGTACCCGAGAATAAGACTATTCCACAGCCGACAACGTTGCTTCCCACATCTCTGTTGTGACCTCATCAAGCTCAAGTCTCTCTCCCTGGTAGTGGATGAAGTGGGAGCTAATGAAAAAGCTAAGGAAATCAGCACCACTAAGAAAATGCCAATACTCATTCACGATCAACATAAACAGTTGACTGTTTTCATCCTACTTTGAGCTGCCTCGTCCTACCACGTCCGAGATGCGGCTCCCGGGCAGGACCACATCTTTATGTTCCGTATAATGCCTGCTTCACAATGCTATTACTCATTGCGTGTCAAAATAATAATTATCACAGATGGCGAATTCACAAGTGGGTTAGTTGTCGGCTGTAACGGGCTAGCCCGCGCTTGCCCCGGGCGCTCAAGTTCAGCAGTCAAAATGCTATGAAACATGCTGTTCTTTCTTCTTGTTACTTATTTATGTATTAACATCAAGGAGAGGCTCACATTTTCTCTTTTAGAGTCAGTTTCAGTAGGTTAAACCTCTTTGAAGCCACATAAAACAATCCACCTTGTGGCACGTAACCAAAACTTGAATGACTTTAGATGTGACCGTGCTATCCTGTGACTATTTCTTTTTCCCACCAATCCAGCTCCCTCGGGATTGTCTTTCTGGGGCAACACTTCAGTCACTTCCTAGGAATACTTCAAGAAAATGGCCCCTGCTTTCCTACAAGGACAGTCACTGATGGTAAAACTATAAGGGTGGTTAAAAAAGTATTAGAGCCAAAAGGGGCCAAGGACAGGGGCTTACTATTGTAATTCTAGCACCCCGGCACTTTAAGAGGTCAGAACTTTGAAACCAGCCTAGGCAACATAGCAAGAACTTGTCTCTACCAAAAAATAAAAAATAAAACATAAATCAGCTAGGCATAGTAATGCATGCTTATAGTCCCAGCTACTCAGGAGGCCAAGGCAGAAAGATCACCTAAGCCTAGCAGGTCGAGGTTGCGGTGTGACATGATCATGTCACCGTACTCCAGCCTGGGCAACAGAGTGAGACTCTGAATAAAAATAAAAATAAAAAGTGTTAGAGCCAAAGGGTTCCTACTCCAGTCTTGTGTTACTCTTGCCTCTACTTCCACAATGAAAACAAAATGGCAGAAACTGGTAATGAGTCTGACATAAATTGGGTCAAGCCAGGAGATGAGATAGGACACACTTCAGTTACAAAGCTGTCCCAGATATTCCCGAGCGCGATGAGGGTGGGGTGGGACCACGCCCATTGATGGGCCAGGCCTGGGTGGATGGAACTACCACACCAGTACTAAGAAGCCAACAGGCTGTTGAATGCCAAGCCCGCACTATTAATTTGCATATGACATTAATTTTGCTGTCAGTGTGTTAATGTGTGATTAATTCTGTCATGGGTTACAGCAAGGAGAATTAGTTAATTGTCAGAAACCCTTCTCATTCACCCTCTCATTCATCCCCCGCCCTCCCTGTAACTTTTTTTTTTTCCTCTTCTTATTAAACTAACCTCCTGGGTTTTCTTCCTCGGGGCACTTCTTTCCTATGGGATTTTAATCCCATTGCCTCCTACCCTTTAGATAAATATGTCTGTAAAGGCGAGAAAGGAGAATGCAGATGAGTCTTAGGCAGCGGCAAGGCTGGACTCTGTCCAGGCAATAACGGGGGTGGTTTGGGAAAGGTCTTACAACGGGGACACACAGGTCCCATTCATATCCACGGTCAATTGCCAATGCCGGCGATACCTGTATACATTGTACAATCTGGGCTTTGTGTGCTATGCAAATAACCTGTGGGGCTGGAACATGCTGGAATGTGGAGTTAATACAAAGCCATTGCTGTGCTATAGAAATACGTTCTGAGGCTGCCCATTTCCCTGCCGCCCAGAGGATGATTGGCTTCTTCCCTTTCAACAGTTCTCACCCACCATCAACGCAGCGTCACATCCTGCTTGGCCGTGGTAAGTCAAGGGCATTTTTGCCCTGTCAGCACCTAGCTAGCTAGTTGGACTGTCCCCCTCCTCACCATCAAAAGTCCAATAAAAAGAATCTCAAGGCTCCTAATTCTATAAAGGGCAAGATAATTCTAGAGACCCTCTGAATGCCAGGAAGTGTAGGGGGTATGGGCGTGTCATTATTCAGGTTAAACAGCCTCTGACTGTAGCAGTAATGCCACGTATGCTGGTCAAGAATGGGTGATCCTGATGACATCACTTCCCAGATCTGCTAAAACGCAGCCTACACCTGCCACTTATCCCATTCCTGTGTCTTTCCATTACCTTGAGTTGCCTTTAATTTTGAAGAAATGAATGAGGAAAAGGGAAGGAGTGAAAGCAAATGGGTGGCCCCCACTCCCAACTCTACAACTATCCAGCATTCCTCTCATTTAAAGAGCTGGGAAACCAACAGTTACCGTTGGGGCTACTCCTTCCCTGACCAATGGCCCAGGGGGCTGGACTGGACACCAGTCAAGGGCAGGCAGCAACCACAGGTTTTACACTCTCCAGAAGACAGGAAGGAGGAAGCAGCACAGACCACAACTCCCTATCCCCAACAAGTTACATGACACATTATCAGTTTCTTGAAAAGAGCCCTACCTTTGTGTCTGAAAGCATTCTTCCAAGGTTAGTTTAAGAAGAAGAGGAAAAAAAGGAAGTTAGGCACAGGCAGAAGATGAACAAGAGTGAATGAGAAGGGTTTCTGACAAGTGTGCACCAAGAGGGTAACTGAGACCTATTTACATGTTACAAACAATTTATGGTCTTTTTAAGAAGCATGGGGCTCACTTTGTACCTTGGAAGCCAGTTTTAATATGGAAACACGTCGATCAACTGAAACTTTTTTTAAAAATTTAGCAAGGAGTAAGCCCTTATGGGCCACGATTAAACTAATGTCTTGTCACTTTACTTTACATCTGCCCCAATGACTCAACTCGAACTAGATGCTGAAATACACTTTCCCATAGTAACCAGCTAGACGGTGCTCCTAAGCTGTGTGTGTTTTTCTATCTCTCTCTCTCTCTCTCTCTCACACACACACACTCTCACTCACTCTATCCCACTCACTTTCCTCCCCAAGTAATAAAAGCCTGACCAATCCACAGAAGACACAAAAGAAGCTATTTGCAGCAACTCTACCTTTCAAACACTTGTTTGCATTACAACTCCTTAGAAATGAATTAAATTAGAAAACCCACTGAACCCCTTTTTTCGAACCCTCAAGGAAGTTACCAGTCCTTTGTCAAATGAGCTGGCAGTGTCTCTGTTCAACAGGAACTTGGGTCCCTTCTTCCTTTTCAGATCATGTTCAGTTCTAATTGTTTTAATATGGGCATTATTCACACATGAAAGTGGAATTACTCAGCACGTGGGAAAGAGGGCCCGACCACCCATGAGCATCAAAGATCCCACGACATTTCTGTAAATCAGTCAAATTCCAACACGGACAGCAGGCCCAGCAGTTGCTGTGTTCAGACGAGGGAAGATTACACGCTCCTGCCCCTCTTGTCCAACGCAGAGACTGACTTTCCCACTTCGGGCCCATTCTCAGGGTCTAGCCTGGCCAGTCTCCTTTGGGCACCACATATCAAACCTCAAAATACTGAGTTCCCACTTTCTTGGGTTTGGACATTCTACACACAAAGGATGACAAGGAAGCTAGCTCCTCCAAGGTTATAAAGTATAAAGGAAAGCCTCTAATAAGAAGATCCAGAAATAGAAAACGGGGTGTTAAGAGTGAGCTGGAAGAGAGTCCGAGCACTGGGGTTTCTCCATTGTTATCACTAGAAAACTGCCCCTTAAAAACTCTTGCCAAGCCAGGCTTGGTGGCTCGGCTTGTAATCCCGCGCTTTGGGAGGCTGAGGTGAGTGGATTGCCTGAGCCCACGGGTTCGAGGCCTGCCTGGGTAACTTGGCGAGATCTCATCTCTACAATAAATCAAAAAATTAGTTGGGCGTGGTAGCGCGCACCTGTAGTTCCAGCTAGTTGGAAGGCTGAGGTAGAAGGATTGCCGGAGCCCAGCAGGTAGAGGCTGCGGTGGCCAGGAGCGTGCCACCATACTCCAGTCTGGGTGACAGAGTGAGACTCCAACTCAAACAAAAAACAAAAAACAACAACAACAAAATAAAAACTCTTGCCATATGTCTTCCCTTGATTTTCACTTTTAAAATCTGAACGTTCACAATCTTCCAGTTTCCACTCTTTCTTCTCCACACAAATAACGTGTCTCTCTCCCTGTGTCATGACAATCCTGACTCCTCACCTTTCTTCCTTCCCAACTCCCCAATCCCCACTGCTCCCTTCTCTAAGAATCCTTCCTGATCATTCTCCCACTGGGATGCCCAGGTTCTTTCAAGGGAAACATGTGCTCTGGGTAATGCGCCTTGGTCTCCTGGTTTGCACTGGAAGCTAGAGTAAGTTCTTCTCCAGGTGCAGATGATGGGGGAAGTGACATCATACATCACAAAAGGAGGAAGAGGGCAGCACAGTGACTCTGGGGCAAGGCTCAGCCATCAAGGCACCCAATGAAAATCTCGCGTGACTTGGGCTCTAAGGCAGTGGCTGGGAGGTGCCCAGCTCGGCACTGGGGCTGGCAGCAGGCCCTCTGTACGGCCCCCCCTCGCCCCTCTGGAGTCATCTAGGGACTGCAGAAGGCTTTCTGCACCAGGCACACTCCCAGCATTGTGCTCTCTCCAGCACACTCTCCCCCACCAAAAACCCCCGAGGCCTCCGGAGTGTACACTAACCACAAGCCTTTGAGTGGCTCATGTATTTACAAACTGAGGCATGTCGAAATCAAAGGGGATACCACATGACATAATTCGCATTAAAATGTCAACAGGCTGACAATTTATAGAGTCAATCCACGGAAGGTGGGGAGGACTAAGACTTAGTAATTGTTTAATTCCTGCTGAAACCCACGGCCGCTGAGCCTTCGGGAAGCTGGGATGCGCTGGGGGCCTCCAGCTTGCACAGCAGCGCCCTGGGGCTGGCACCATGCCAGGGCCAGGCAACAGGTTTAACCATTTAGGGCACTCTGTGTTGAGAGAGTGAGGAAGGGGAACAGGAGAAGGGCTTAAGGGAAAGCTGGAAAGAGGGTGGGAGCTCTGAGGGCGTGTCCCTCTACAGTGTGTGAGCAGCTGACAAAATGGCCTGGTTAGTCCCAAGGAGGGAAAGGTCCCCATTGCTGGACCCCTGACATTCCCTGTATTTTCCACGCATCCAGAAGCTGGAGATTTGAATACACACAGGAGGCCTGCCCCGTTTTAGCTTCCTGGCTGCTCTGAGACTGCCGCTTGCTCACCAAGGAGCTCTAAGAAGAGGGGGCAGCAGAGTTTGTACCTAAATTATGACAGCCCCCCCCCACAACCTCCGGGCCCAAGCCCCACAAATGAGCAAGAAAAAAGTCATGACCCAAGCCAGACCCCTGATGTAGTATAAAATTACCCCCTGGAAGTCTCTTCAACCTCCTTTACCTCTCTCGCCAGTTCTGACCCATGAAACATAATTTACAAATTCTTAGGTCAGGTACTGTGGCTCATTCCTGCCATCCAAGCACTTTAGGAGGCCAAGGCAGGAGGACAGTTTGAGAACAGGAGTTTTAGAGCAGCCTGGGCAACAGAGCAAGACCTCGTCTCTACAAAAATTTTTTAAAACAGCCAGGTGTTGTGGTGCATGCCTGTAATCCCAGCTACTCAGGAAGTTGAGGCAGGAAGATCCTTGAGCCCTGGAGTTTATGGCTACAGTGAACCACGTACTCCAGCCTGGGCAACAGAGCAAGACACAGACTCTTTAATAAATAAATAAATAAATAAATAAATAAATAAATAAATAAATACAACTATCATTGCCTAGTTCCGATTTTCAATATTCCACAGGTATGACTCCTCTTGGATTCTTGATATTGTTTTACCTATATGTTACTTCAAATTAACTGACCCTTACTTGGGGGGGCAGGTCCATCTGGAAATGAGGGGCTGGTGAAAGAGATGAAAAGTCTAAAAGAGCTTCAGCAGGGGGAGGAGGATATTTGATCAACTCTCTTGACTGCACCCCAAGCTCTGAGCCAAGTTACTATCTTATCGTTACATAGGAAAGACACATCCAGAAAACAGAAATAGTATCAACACTACTAATTGGCAAAGCTTACAGGTAACAATCACGATCCATATTAGCCACAAAAAAGCGTGTTCTGAAAAGGTAGCTTTGCTCTGTGGAACTTGCCTGGGGCCACACGGGCTGAGGCAGGGCCCTCCGCACAAGCTGGCTGTGTATAAACAGTAACACCTCATTCTCTCTTCTACCTCATTAACCGAAACACATTAAAACAAGTGTGCGCTGGGAGCAGAAAATGAGACCGTTAAACCAAGCTGATATAATCCTCATCAGCTGTGGGAAAGGAGGCCGCATCAATTATGCTGAATCAACTGCAGTGGCAGGGACGCGCTGGGCTCTTGGACCCCCAACATGAACAGGGGGCAAGAGGAAAAGAAACCTTTACTTTTTCCAAAAGAGAAAAAGAAAAGAATAACATACTTCACACACATCCCCTCACAACAGAGCTTCCCACGTACTCTGTCACTCCGAGGGGAGTGGCACCATAAATACATTCATTTACGATTCTTCTGCATATAAACATCTTCACCAAATTATTTTGAATCGGAGGGAAAAGAGAAAAACTAAAGTAAGCTTGTAAAAAAAAAAAGAGAGAGAGAGTGGAGAGAAGGAGGTGATGGAACTGTGGGATCTACTCTTGCAGACAAGTTGTGTAAGTACAAATTATCTACATGCTGGAGGTCCTAAGACCCAAAATGATCAGGACACAAATTGCATATGGAATCAGAGCAAGAATGCCTCAAAAGCAAGTAGCTAGGAAAAAAACAATAGTCATCCAAAGCCATCCAGCCCCAAAACAAAGCTGGCACTTGTCACCTTCAGCCATTGCCAATAGTGAATGACAGACCAGAACAATACATTTAGCAGTACAAACTACTAGGGAAGAAAGAAAAAATGATATCTGTACATTTCCAAAATAAAAAAGAACATGGCTATACCAAGAAATGACAGAATCATGACCTACACATAAGAAATGCAAAAGACTTGCCTCTGAGAACTATAAAATGTAAATTGGGCACCAGGAGCAATCGCCGAGCTATCCCTTACATCCTGGACATTACAATACCATATTTGATAGTAATAATTACCACATGTGAAATGAGTGCTGTGATGCAAAATTTTCTTTTGCATTACTTCATTTGTGTTCAAATTTGCAACCTCAGCATGTTATTGCAATTGATTTGCATTTCACTTCATGGGTGTTTCCAAAGGTAAGCCACAGACATGTCCCTTTACACACCTCTTGACACCAGTGTGAAACTTATGTTGCCAAAACTCAATCCTCCCAGTACCCATCAGGTTCACCATTCACGTTACAAAAAGCAGCTCTGGGTTTTAGGGTCCATTTTCCAGAGTAGCTCAAGTATCCACCCATAGAGCCAGCAATGAGCTTGAGATTTTTCTGTCGCACATATTTGGCACATTCTTTCAGATGTTAAAGATTGTTTCGCATGAAGTTGCTTCTTTCAAATCAAGAAGGGAGGCATCTCCTCCCACTTGTTGACTCAGAGTTGTAATCAGAGATCCTAGGGTTAGCCATTACTTCATTACAAGAAAAAAAAAATCAGCTTTCGAAAGAGGTGGGGGTCAAGGGGAAAATCCCATAACTTGAGCAGCCAAGAAGATCAGCATCCATCGTACAAATAGAGGAGAGATGCAAAGTTAAAAAACATACAAAGTTTCAGCTGGAGAAAGATTTTGGAATATTTAAAATTAATGGCTAACAAAGGGTTGCCATGGAAACTGTTTTGCATACTTGACTGCAGGTGCTTGCTCCGGGGGAAGGAGGTTGGGGCGGGACAAGCAAGGACACAAGTATAAACATTAAAGGGAGACTCCTGAGGCAATGGTAAGTCATCCAAGCCACCACACTGTGGTTTCCAATATAAATGAGCTTACTTAGGCAAGGTGGGCCCGGCGGCTTGCAGCAATGGCTAACCCTCACTTGGGTCCAGAACTGTTCCCCCTTTATGATAGGCTGTGGTATTGCCAAGGTTACCAAACGTAAACAGACACAAACATGAAACATACCAAGACACCAGCGTCACATATGCTCTAGTTTGATTAGTATTCAACATCCATTTTCCAATCTTTGCCCTCTGTCCCATGCATTTCTAGACTACAGATCTATTTTTCAAGTGAATTATGCACTAGTTTTAATCAGAAATATATATATATGGGAATAAAAAAACACGGAGTATAGACCTGAGTGTACTGTGTAGTCTTAACAGTCTCCAAGCCTAAATTCTTACTTGCATCTAATTTTGGTCACAAAGTATGGGTGTGTGAATGCTTGTGGGGAAGTTCTAGCTTAAAAAAAAATCAAGGGTAGGTGCAGCAGCTCACGTCTTTAATTCCATCACTTTAGGAGGCTGAGGTGGGAAGACTTGCTTGAGCCCAAGAGTTTGAGACCAGCCTGGGCAAAACAGCAAGACCTCATCACTACAAAAAAAATTTTATTAAAAACTAGCTGTGTGGGCAGCGAGACCTCATCTCTACAATAAATCAAAA
>NW_007017739.1:184960-204245 GCF_000164805.1 Carlito syrichta
GCGACAGAGTGAGACTCCAACACACACACACACACACACACACAAACTAGCTGGGCACGGTGGCACTCATTTGTAGTTCTAGCTTCTTGGAAGGCTGAGATAAAAGGATTGCCCGAATTAAGGAGCTTGAGGCTACAATAAGCCATGACTGTGTCACTGCACTCCAGCCTGGGTGGCAGAGTGAGATCATGACTCCAAAAAAAAAAAAAAATCAAACACTGAAGTCTCCTAGGTTATGCAGGATAATATTATAAAACTGTGTCAGTGAAAGTAACCTCACTGCTTACTTCTCACAATTGAAGATGTCCTAGGTGCTTCTCAGAGAAGTGGTCAAACAAGAAGTAGCAAAAATAAAGCTGGACTTGGGTTATTTTCTAATTTTCATAAGTACTTCACTTCTCCATTACTTAGGAGAAGGGACAGCAGCATCCCTTAAAAAAAAATCCTGGTCAGGCTCGATGGCTCAGCCTGTAATCCCAGCACTTTGGGAGGCCAAGGCGAGTGGATTGCCTGAGCCCGCAGGTTCAAGATCAGCCCGGGCAACTTGGTGAGACCTCATCTCTACAATAAATCAAAAATTAGCCGGGCATGGTAGCATGCACTTATAGTTCTGGCTACTTGTAAGGCTGAGGCGGCAGGATCGCTGGAGCCCAGCAAATCAATGCTAGGGTGGCCGTGCGCATGTCACTGCACGCCAGCCTGGGCAACGGAGTGAGACTCCAACTCAAAAAAATAAAAGATAGATGTGTGTGTGTGTGTGTGTGTGTGTGTGTGTATACATAAGACAATAGAAAATCTAATGCAGAAAACTGGTGGTTCTAAAGAATAACATCTTATTGTGTGCTATACACTATGTTGCAGGCACATTTCATGTACCATCTCACTTAACTTGTTCAACAGTCTTATCATGTAGGTCATTGTATTAGCCCATTTTATAGGGTATGAACAGAGAGGGATTAAGTGGCCTAAGTTCCAGGGATTCAAACCCAGGCAGCCAGACACCTGGGGATTTCCCCCTCTTTAGAACCCCAAGAGCCACCTGGGTTTCTCTTAAGACGCCTGGAGACACTATCTTAAAATTTTCTTGTCGGCTCCACCCCTAACAAGTGCCTGGCATCTGGTGGGCATCCAAATACCTCCTGAATGTACAGAGCTGTCAGATGCCCACTGCCTCTCCTGCAGTGGTTTGCTCTTTATTGGGCATGTTTCTAGCTCCAGCGAGATGTACACCCTTGTCTGCAGAAACAGAAATAACTCATCTGAGCCCTGCCTTCAGAGACACAACAGATTATCTACATGACTTTCCCCACAGAGTAGGGAGGTGAAGAAGAGACTTCGCATTCAACAAGCAGCTTCTCTACAGCGTGGAGTTAAGAGGAAAAAGAACACCCAACCATTAGGCTTGGGGATTTTACACTGACATTGGGTTATGAAAATTTTCAATCAAAAAGATGAGTTTTTAAAAACCACAAACACTTAAATATCCATCACCCAGATGCTGACCTTAATACTTCACTGTATATCTACCCATCTCTTTATCTGGCCACCAACCCCTATCGTTTTGTTTTTTTGTTTTGTTTTGGAGTTGGAGTCTCACTGTCGCCCAAGCTGGAGTACAGTGGCACTCAAAACCACTGTAGCCCCGACCTGCTGGGCTCAGGTGATCCTTCCACCTCAGCCTTCCCAGTAGCTGGAACCACAGGCATACAGCACGCTGTCTGGCTGATTTTTTGATTTACTGTAGAGATGAGGTCTTGCCATGCTTCTCAGGCTGGTCTCGAACCCCTGAGCTCAGGCAATCCTCTTGCCTCTGCCTCCCAAAGTACTGGAATTACAGGAGTAAGCCACTGCGTCTGGCCCCCTGTCATTTTTTATGTACCCCAAAGTAAACTGCAGAGATCAGTACACGTCCCCCTACCCAAATGCTTCAGCAAGCACAGCATTAACTATAGGCGAATCTTTGTTCGTGGAGTATTATTTTTAACTATAGTTGAATCTTTGTGGGTTTTTTAGTATTTTTATTATTTTAACAGATCTCCTTACTAGCACAACATTAAAAAGGCCCAAACTCCAGTATGTTATGATTATAAAATGTTTGGCTCTCACCTGGTTTTCTTTTAAAAGTGACAGTAACCACGAGTATAAGAGACAACCTCTGGTTACTACAATTGGTTTCGTCTTAGACAGGCTCAGTAAGTAGAAGAACAAATCTAGCTTTATCCTCTGCCCAGTTCGCCCATCTCTGTGATCATGATTACTCCCTTTTCTTTCCTTTTCTGTTGGTAATTTATTAGTTCTGTTTCAATCACATACCCAGTGCCTTTTTGTTTTAAAGATGTGGGGTTCAATTCAGGATCAGGTATACAAGTGGTAATTGTACAGGTAAAGTTTGGGCCTCCCTTTGGTCCTCACTTCTCCTGGTTTTAGATCAGGTACCTTTATTGATGTTATGTGGCCTCCCCATCACCTCCCCGCCCTGCCCCACAGTTTCTGGCTACTGTCAATCCCTTTCCTTTTCCAATCTTGCTCAAACTCCAGCCTGCCCCTCCTCTTTCCAGAGGTATTTTCTGATCTAAACAGTTGGGTGTGGCTTCTCCCTCTCTCCACCTGTGTGGAGACTTGGACACCTCTTGTGTCCATCCTTGATGGCGTTTCCCGAATGACCAATACCTCTCTAGTCTGTAGAGCACTGTTTTCAAACTGTGGATCGTGACCCACCAGTGCAGTGGTTCCCAATCTGCAGCGCAGATTTGAATTCCACAGAAAATGAGGCCAGGTGTGGTGGGTCACACCTGTAATCCAAGCACTTTGGGAAGCAGAGGCAGAGGACTGCCTGAGCCCAGGGGTTCGAGACCAGACTGGGCAACTTGGTAAGACTTCATCTCTACAATAATAATTTTTTAAAAATTAGCCAGACATGGTAGTATGCACCTATAGTTCCAGCTACTTGAAAGGCTGAGGCAGAAGGATCCCCTGAGCCCAGAAGGTGGAGGCTGTGGTGGCCGTGAGTGTGCTGCCACCACTCCAGCCTGGGCAACAGAGTGAGATTCCAACTCAAAAAAAAAAAAAAAAAAAAAAAAGAATCCCACAGAAAATGAAACCAGAGCCTCAGAGAGTCCAGTGTGCCTGGGTTGAGAGTCACTGGATCATGAAATCAATGCCATGGGTATGACCAGCATTTGTAACACACAACAGAATAGGAGTGAACAGAAAGTAGCTGAATGTGGTTTATGCACTGGGTATAAAAATTATCTTGTACAACTTTTGTTTCAGTCATATATACAAACTATCTAGCCATATGTATGTGTTGTGTCACCAATGTAAAATGTATTTCTTTTTTAGATCACAGTCAACAAAGTGTAAAAGCTGCTGCCCTAAAGAAGCTAGTACATTATCCTGCTCATGGAAAGTGCTCAGAGATGTGGTTTGTACATGGGGCAGGAAGAGAGAGGCAGGTCAGAGCGGCTCTCTTGCACTCCTGGCCTCAAGCAATCCTTCTGCCTCAGCATCCCAAGGTGCTGGGATTATCAGCATGAGCCACCGTGGCCAGTCGGGCTAGAGATGCTCTCATACTGAGAATATGTTCTGCCACCAAGAACATGGTTGATGTGTAGGGGAGGGGGTAAGACAACAAGATCTAGGACTAAGTAAATATCATTTAGACATGGACAGTTGCCCATGTCTAAGGAAGAACAAACAGAGTAGAGAAGAATGTAAGGAAACAAGAGGAAGGAGCCTTCTCAGGGCAGACCTAAGCTTTATATTTCAATGTTTAAGATTCCACCTCTCATATCAACTTACCAGGTGGCACTTGCTGACAGCCTACATAATATCCACAAGACACTGGGGAGGATACAGAGATAGATGAGTGGAGAAGAAAGTCCACCAAAAATATGGACAATAATAGGAATAATGGGGAAAAGCATCGCCATGAGACTGTTGAGGAGAAAGAGCTGTGATTCTGGTCAGCAGAAGTTTGGGAGACAGAGCCAAGGTCAGCTGCACATGGGAATTTTCAAAGTACTTGGACACAAGTTGTATCATCTTGCCAGGGCTGTTTCTCACAGGTGACATGGGAATGCGCTGTGCATAAAGCTGTCGGTGACTGGAATGGCTGTAGACAGCTCTGGGATGACCTGGGCCAAACAAGATATCCAGCTTATATCAGTGAAATTATGATGTGTTCACACAGGGCTGCTGTATCAGATTCTAGGGTAGAAGAGACACCATGGGCACATGCTGCTGATACCTTGTCTTTCAGTATGTATTCATTGGGCTGGTGTCAGACACTGTTCTAAGCGCTAGGGACACAGCAATTAACAGGGCCACTGAGGCCCCTGCTGCCTTTGTGAGACAACTATATAAATGAACAAACAAGAAAAGTAAATGATCGCTGTCAAAGCAGAGACATAAACCTGGGTGAGGTGATGGCATAGCTACTTGGGAGTGGATGGTCAGAAAAAGTCTCTTTGAGGACCAGATGCTTAATGGGAGCTAAAAAGTCAAGGTCAGGGAGCACAATCTAGACAGCAGAACAGCAAGTGCAAAGGCCCGGTGGTAGGCACAAGCTTGACATGTTGAATGAACAGTAACAGTAAGAATGCCAGTGTAGCTGCGGTGTAGCCAGTGAAGGGGAGAGTGTTGTAAGAAGAGGATAGCATGGTGGGAGGAACTCGGATCACAAAGGGGTTTGCTAGCCTCAGTAGAAAGGTCAGCTTTTATTTCAAGTGGACGGAAAGCCTTTGATGGGTCTTTGCAATAGAGCGATATGACCTGGTTTTCCTCTTCATAAAACCACTGTATGGAGAGGGACAAGAGAGGCAGGGAGGGAGGTGAGCCAGGAAGACACCGCGGGGACTGGCAGGGGAGGGTGGTGTACATGTATTCTGAAGGTAGCACCAACACAACTTGCTGGTGGTCGGGCTGCAGGGGAGTAAAAGAAAGGGAAGCCCACAGAGAGTGCCCAGCTTTTTGGTTTCAGCAAATGAGATTGGAGGTGGGGAAGCCCAGAGAGAAAGGAATGTGGGGGTTATGATCACTGTGCTCTCTCTAGACCACACTTAGTCTGCAGAGCCAATTATCAGACATTCACAAGCAAATACCCAGTGGGGAGAGGTCAGGGCTGGAGACAGCTTCCAAGTCATCAGAAGGGAGATGGTGTTTAAAACCACTGGATTGAATGAGACACTTAGGGAGAGTTAGATTCAGAAGAAGGGCCTCTGGACCAAGCCCTGGGGATGATAACATTTACCTGGAAGTAATGGCAGAGAAGCCAGGAGAGAGAGATGAAGAAAGGATCAAGGGAGGCCAAGGCTGCTGAAAGGTCCCGTGGAATCAGGACACAGCCGATGGATCTGGCAACCCAGACACCACAAGAGACCTGTCCCAACAGCGGTGAAATGTGTCACTTCTAGGTCCTGCAATGGGAAGGGGACATGATGAGCCCACTCTCAGGATGAGCGTGACTGAGGACAAGGGGTCATTAGCCAATGAGAACTTGGGAAACGTGTGGGCAGGTGCCATTCCCCCACCAAGGCCCTGGCGACCTCTGTGCGCATAGCTACGCCCACCTCCATGGCCGTGCCCTGGCGCCCGCAGAAGACAATGCCTGCCCATCCTCTCGGCTCCATTCCTGCCGCGAAGAGGGAGGGAGGGAGGGAAAACCCCATCTCCTTCCCGCTTCCTGATCCGCCTCCTCAGTCTCCAAGATCCCTATTTTTGTCCCACATGTGAGACACGTGGCGTGTCAGTTCCACTAACAATCACTGGTGTCCTCCGTGTCTTAATCATCTGCTCGTGAAAGAACATTTTTCAGGCCCTCCTCCGCTACTTCTCTTGAAAACAAACTTGCTTTCAGTAAAGACAGGAGAGCAAAGAGAGAGAGACGGGTGACTCTTTTCTGCCGGCTACCTATGCTGTATCTTGAGAGACATCTGCAGTGGTGAAGGCAATCCAGACTCTCAAGAGGTTTACACACCACTTGGTCACACAGCCCAGTATATCATGCAGAGACCAGCTCAGTGCCACGTGGTGTGACACACAAACAGAGCAGAGATGCTGTCTGCAGGTGTAGCAGCTGGAGAGAGGATTCCGGAAAGTCAGGGATGTGTCAGTGGGGCATTCAGGAGGGACAAGAGACACGTTCCTCCAATGAGTCTGATAAAAAAGACATTTTCCAACAGGACGCGGCGCCTTTCTCAGCAATGCGGGGCGCGTGCAACCAAATCACACAGAAATGAGCACTTAAAAATGACATCTGCTGGATTAATTAGCTGTGTAATCTGTCTCCCCTCAGTGGAGCTGGGCTTTGCCGCTCCTGTCTCAAACCTCCCCAGGTGAGACTTTATTCCAAATGCCACACTCCAAGAGGGATAAAGAACAGGCTGGGGAAAGAAGAGGAGCATTCGAATGTGTTTGTGAGAGGCAGCAAGGAGGGAGAGGGAGCTTCCAGAGAACTTCCAGGGTCCTTTGTGCCAGCTAGCACATCAGAGAGAAAAAGTCATCCACAGAGATGTTGATGAACCGCCGCCTCAGAGCAAACCTGCAGACGCCTGACTAGGAATTTTGGACAAACTCAAAGCATCAAAGCCTCAAAGACATGGAGATGAAGCCAGCAGGGTATGGACTCAAAGCTGGATGCAGAGATGAGACAAAGGTCAGAATGCTTGTCCCTGGAGAAGCCATTTGGTCTTCCTACACTGACAGCTGCAGCCATTGCTAAGGGGAACCCAATCTGGGCAAAACAATAATAATAAAAATGGTCAGAGCCTAATCCAAGAAGCAGAAAGTGAACAAACACATGCAAACAGTTGCACCCAGCCAAATCCCTCCCCATAGTGCTTCCTAAACCACAGCTGGCCTTGGAGTCACACTCGCTGACTAATGTCTAGGACCATGAGGAAATCAGTCCCGGGACCGGCGCCACTTGGCTCAGCTGCCTAGAGGGGCCAAGGAATGCTCCCCACGTTCCTCTTCCTTTAATAATTTTAGAAAACAAGGGAGATGGTTGTAGAGGGGAAACACAGAAATTCACGTGGGAGGACAACAGGGGGAACCATCCTGGAGCAGGGAGGTGATCCTTTGGGGCGACCTATTATTCCCCCTGTCCTCAAAGCACACAGTGCCCTCGACAGAGGAAAAACATCTGATGCTGCTCAGAGAAACGTCCTGAGCCCATGACAATCAACAGTTCATAAAGAGTCTGGAACACGAAACATTCCATTCAAGTGAGCCGTCTTAGAAATCAGCAAGACATGTTCTAAAGCTAGATGGGGTCATCCCGCGAGAACAACTGTCCGCCGTAAACAAAACCAGAGCTGCTCCCAGAACTTCAGGCACGCTGACATGCCTCTGTAGGACCACCACGGTGACACACCTCCCTCACAAGGACAAGAGGGGCCTGGGGAGCAAATATCAAACCCCGACATCATCCTTCCTGTGGGCCAAAGGCCCAACATTCATTTAGGGAGATGCATTCATTTAGGGAGAAGCAAACAGTGAGTTGAGTAAAACCCACACATGTGCACCAAGATCACGCAGCTAAACAGAGCCTGGTGACACGTGTGCTGCTCTAACAACAAAAGGGACAGATTCCTGATTGAAAAACCTTGAGGTCATGCAGGACTCCATCCCTCTTACTTGTCAGAAGACCACAGATGTCAGAATGCTGTGGCTGGTTGTAGGATCTTTCTAGTTTTTTGGCTGGAAGAAGGCACAAGGGAAGTAAGGATATACCACAAAGGAAGTTCTAGTCCCGTACGGGTATGATCTGTTTGCCCCAACTTTTTAGAAAAAAATCTCCATCTCCAACTTCAGAACCAAATGTGATATCTGCTCCTCTCCCTCTTCTTGGCCAAAGGGCCCTCTTCAGTTAGAACCAAGGTTCTAGAGGAAGAGAAAGGAGGAGGGGAAGCAGAATGCAGGACCTGGGGGAATCTCATCAAAGAGCGTGGACACTGGAGGAGAAACACATGTCCAGTACATGACACCAACAAAGAGTTCCCTAAACCAGACAGGTTTTTAAATAACATGCTACAGATTCATTAGCTTGCGTCTGCTCAGTACATCGGCACTCAATCAATTGACCCAGGGGAGGAAGCCCCCTTCCCATTTATTTATCTCCCAGAGGCTGCACAGGGGAATGGTCTGGAAAATCCCACGATCTGGCCCTCTTGGGTCCTCAGGGCTGGGGTCTGCACCTCTGGGAGGACAGCAAATCACGGTGGCAGTTTCAAGGGCACCTTCCATCTTAGGACCACTGGTCCCTCTGTCCAACCTTCTGCCTCATTCAAAGAGGCAGGAAGATGGGTGTCACCCAGGAAGTTCACAGAGGTCTGCTCAAAAGGAATGAGAAAGGCCCAACAATACTCCAGGAGGAGCCCTGCACCAGGGACAGCAGAAAGAGAGGAGACAGACACATCCTGCAGACAGTGTGCAAATGAGAAATCCCTCCGGCAATTCCAATGCACAGGCCATCCCGGCGAAGGCAATGTTGGTAGAACTGTTGACCTAAGAGACAGACTGTGCTTTGGAGGCCCTGGTCCCGAGTCTGGGAACCTGCCCTGCTAATTAACAGGCTGCAAATCAAACACTATCACTGGATAAACATTTCTAACCTTCTAACTAGTTTGCCTTTTATGGGACGAGGATGTAGGCCCCAGAGAAGGTTCCCTAATCATTTGTGATGATTAGTCCCAATGCAAACCTCCTCTTCTGTCTTCCCTATTAGCAACCTGCATATCGTAGGTACTCCGGGTCTTCTGTGGACCATAATCGATGCTCACGTGCTGTGAATTTTTATAGCCTCCCTATAAACAACCACTGCAGGAGGAACCCAAGGAGGCCAAGTGTGAGCCAGGGCAGTGGAAGCGTTTGACAAAGCTGTCGTCAACTGAGCTGAACGTCCTGACGTTTCCATCCACTCCGCTGTGTGACGCAGAAGTGTTTTCATAAAAGGGAATAATGAAAAAAATTACTGAAAAGCAAATTTTAAACAAATAGCTCTGGAGGAAACTTCAGGTTTCATTATAGGAAAAGCATTTTCTTCCACATAGAAAATGTGAAAATCTGACAGGACAGTTTTTCTATAAATCACAAAAATTGAAAATCATCATTAAAGGTATTTGTAATTTTCTTCTTTTGTTGGGAACCACTGGAAAAAGAAAGGTTTTACAAACAAGGAAGCCTCTTATGTCTTTTCGTGCTCCTGTGACGCCCACTGATAAGTCACTATGAAAGAATTTCTTCACCACCTAGAGGTAGGGTTGCCAAATATAATACTGGATGCCCAGCTAAATGTGAATGTCAGATAGGTAAGTATATTTTATGGAACATACACTAAAACATTATTTGCTGCTTATCAGAAATTTACATTTAACTGAGTAGTCCACATTTTTCTTTGCTGTTTTTGGCAATTGTACCCCGAGGCCTCAGCTGTAGCAGCTTTACTGAAGGTCACTACCCTGATGTAGGCTTCAACAATCTCCACCATTTCTATGAACGACAGATGTTCTGTCATTAAAATTTTTTTAACTTATATCTTGGTTGCTTGTTATTATTATTATTATTATTATTATTATTATTATTATTTTGAGATGAAGTCTCACTCTGTCGCTCAGGCTGGAGTCTCACTCTGTCGCTCAGGCTGGAGTGCAGTGGCACGCTCACGGCCAACACAGCCTTGATCTGCTGGGCTCAGGCAATCCTTCCACCTCAGCCTTCCAAGTAGCTGGAACCACAGGCACATTCCACCACACCCAGCTAATTTTTTGATTTATTGTAGAGATAAGGTCTCACCAAGTTGCCCAGGCTGGTCTTGAACCCATGGGCGCAGGTAATCCTCTCACCTCAGCCTCCCAAAGTGCTGGGATTATAGGTGTGAGCCCACTGTGCCCAACCAGTCCTTGTTGCTTTAAAAAAAAAAAAAAAAAGTCCTGGAAATAAATTTTATGAAAGCATAAATTCACTTACTTGGTACTACCACCAAAATGGCTTTCATAGTAACAGTCTTGCCCACCCTACACTTAAATAGTATTTATAGTTTCCAGTTATGTTTTTAAAAATATAGTTCAGGTGTGTTAGTAATTGTTTAAAACTGCTTACCTTTTCCTGACAATGTTCCTGACAATGTCTAATTGTTCCCTGACAATTTCCCTTTCAAAACAAAAAACCAGAAACACCTGTTGGGACTCTATATATTCAAATTTGCCCTTTTAGCCCAAGTCCTCAGCAAGTTGAAAGGAATCAAAATTGAGTTCACGCCTTTACCCCATCATGTGGCACCTGCCATATTGGCTTTTCTGCCGGTCTGGGTTCACCTAAACCAACTGTAACCCAAGGGAATTATTCTGGAATGCAGGAGCAACGGAATATTAGCAGCAAAATTCTTCTAAGGGTTGGAGACCACCCCTAAGATGGCAGATGTCAGTCATGCAAAGAACTCCAGTGTTCCTTGCTCCTTTAGATGGGTGTGGGGTGAGGGGACAGAATGCTTGAGATTTTTCTCTCACAGGAAGGTCTAGGGCTTTTTAATTGGAGGATGTGGCGGACTTTCCAATATTTTGACAAAGTGGTAGTTATTCGATTTTCTGCAATCAGAACTCCTTGCTCTTTAGCCTGAGCCAGCAGCTGTGATATACCCTTGGAATCTAATGGACACTCATAACCAGTACCCAAAAACTACTGAAAACATGTAGACACTACCATCATACCTACACATTATCTACCCAAAAACTTCAGAAAAGGGAACGTTTAGGACCTTCAGAATTTGTTTCTGGCCCCTTTCTAAGATATTAATAACTGGTGAGAGCCACAGTGTCCACTGAGGCACCCTAAAACACTCAGTCCCTCTTCCAAGACCATGCTTTTCCTGGAACTTCCTCAGCCCAGAGAGTCTGAAGGCAATGAATCCAAGAAATTGCCTTTTGGAGAATATACCAGAGAGAAACAGGAAAGGGTAAAAGGAAGACGTCTGCTCCGCAGGCTTCAAATGCCTCAGAAAGAGAATAGGGCACTCTGTCTCTTCCTGCTCCCCAATGTCTCCGACAACACCCCATAAATATGAACGATCTAAATCTGCGGAGCATTCACATGAGGCTCTGTAAGGTTTAGAGAATAGGGAACGAGAAACACAGCTTTTCACGTCAGCTAGGAAAGGGTGGTTATTTAAGAAACTGTTGTACCATTAATTGTCCAACTTGAAAGAAAACAAAAAGTCCTAAATCATACCAGACACAAAAATAATCTTATGATGCACCACACACAAATCTATTCCTCATGGATTAAAGACATAAATGAGGGGGAAAGTATTAAAATGTCCATGAAGTATGCCAACACACTTGAGTTTGAACACTGAGTTGAACTCACTAGTTTGTGAACTGAGACCTCTCTGTGCTTTGGTTTTCCAACTGGAAAACAAGCAAAATAATGGAAGATTAAATCAGTTTACACAGGTAAAGCAGGTAGAACAGCACCTCACTTGTAATGAACGCCATATAGGTGTTAGTTGTCGTTTTTATTATTTTATAATCTTGGCAAAGAGAAAGTCTCCCTAGGAAAAGAGAAAAGTCAAAAGCATAAAGAAAAGGATCACCATATTGGACGTCATGCAAATAAAAAGTTTCTAAACATCAAAATGCACCATAGGTAAAGTTAACATCAATGAAAGACTGGGAGGAACTATTACAACAACCACAGCAAGCACACAAAGGACTGGTGGCCTGGAGACACCAAGAGCTGTTGCAAATCAACCAGTAAAAGGAACAAACCAAGAAAAATAAAAGGCAAAGGCTATGAACAGGGAAGCCCCCAAAGAAACACAAATGGCCAACAAACACATGAAAAGATGTTTCCCTACCTACTAAGGAAAAACTCCACGTCAGAAAAATGTTGTCAATCTGACAATGAAAATAGAAAAATATTACAGCATCGTGTTGATCGCTGTATGGAAGTACGGGCATCACCTATGGAGAGGGAATGAGATGGCCACCTTCTTTCTGAAGGGTCATTGGAAAGTACCATGTCTATTGGCATTGCATCCCCAGACCCAACAATTCCATTTCAGGAATAGCACAAGTATGTGGAAATTTGTGTTTCTACCTCATCGTGTATAATACTGCAAATAACCTCAAGGTGCCTCAATTAATGTAGCCATTAAAAACAGCAATGCGCATCTATATGTCCATAAGAACTTCGGGAAAGGGAATGTTTATGACCTTCAAAATTTGTTCCTGGCTCCTTTTTAAAAAGACTGGTGAGACCCATAGTCTGTCATGGTCCCCATCATGTCGACTTTTATGAGAAAAAAATAAGTTATTCATATAAAAATAAAGCACAATGAAAGCAAAGCATGTGTGCATACACACACACACACACACACACACACACACACACACACACACACACACACACACACCCCTATCTAGAGAAGCACAGAAAAGAACCCAGACAAACGACATATAACAGTGGTTTGCTTCTGGAGCGTAAAGTTGCAGATTAGAAAACAAAAAAACAATTTTTAAAACTATAGAAAAATATCTAAAGGTATAAAAAAGGCCTCCAGTATCTTACTATATATATGAGGGGGGACCCCAAAAAAGGGAATTTTTTTTGGTGGCAGGTACCTTGTAGTGCAGGCTTCCCCCACTTAAGTATATGTTCTAGGAACCCATTGGCATCTGTGTACTAGAGCTAGTGTTGTTGCGAGAGGCTTCAGCTTTTTTTTTTTTTTTTTTTTTGAGATTCTTTCAAGGTATTTGCCCATTTCATGATAGGTGATTTATGAGTGCACCTGCCCACACTGCGCTGAGTGTTCAGGGGTTTTTGACCAAAACCAGCATAACCCCCATGCCCCACCCTCCCTATTCACCTAGTCACACCCCAAGTGACTTTTTTTTTTGTTCCTCCAGATGAAAAACATCCTCAAAGGGAAATGTTTTGCTGGTGTGAAAGAGATGAAACCAAAAACAGAAGCACAAAAAGGTATCAAAATTGATGAGTTCAAAAACTGCTTTGAGTTGTAGAAAAAGCATCTCGACAAGTGTATTACATCTAATGGAGAGTACTTTGGAAGTGACTGAAGTTTAAACATGTAAAAATAAAATCACAATATTTAATAAATAAATTCCCTTTTGGGGGGTCCCCCCCATATAACAGTTCTTTCTTTCTGGAGAATAAAGTTGAAGAATAGAAAAAGAATTTCAATTTTTAAAAATTATTAAAAAATACTTAAAGATATAAAAAAGTCCTCCAATATCATACTGTATATATGCACTATCATTCCAATTTTTTTAGATATCTATGTTATATGCAAAAAGAAGAAAAATATGTTATGTGGTACGATTAGGCTGGTATTTATTTTCTCTTACACTCCTGGATTTTTCAAGTTTTTTCCGGTGATATGCTTTTACCATAAAAAGTAGGGAATCCACAGTTTATCACTAGCTTATACTTGAGGTAAACAAAGAATGCTAACTTTGAAATTTTAATTATTATTCTAAAGGGTCGCATCAGTTCTTTACTATCTACAAAAAGGATTGGGGGGGTGATGAGGGAAAGGGAGAACTAAAAGTATTTAGACAAAAGAGAGAATAAGCCGGGCATGGTGGTTCATGCCTATAATCCCAGCACTTTGGGAGGTGGAGGAGAGAGGACTGCCTGAGCCCAGGGATTCAAGACCAGCCTGAGCAACTTGGTGAGACCTCGTCTCTACAATAAATCAAAAAAATTAGCTGGGCATGGTGGCACATGCCTGTGGTTCCAGCTACTTGAAAGGCTGAGGCAGAAGATCACCTGAGCCCAACAGGTCGAGGCTGCGATTGCTGTGAGCATGCCACTGCACTCCAGCCTGGGAGACAGAATGAGACTCTAAATCAAAAAAAAAAAAAAAGAGAGAGAGAGTATAAAAGTGCTATGGTAAGCCGGGCTCGGTGGCTCAGTCTGTAATCCCATGCCTTTGGGAGGCTGAGGTGAGTGGATTGCCTGAGCCCGCGGGTTCGAGATCCGCCTGGGCAGGCGAGATCTCATCTCTAGAATAAATCAAAAAAATTAGCCGGACGTGGTAGCGCGCACCTGTAATTCTGGCTACTCGGAAGGCTGAGGTGGAAGAATCGCCGGAGCCCAGCAGGTCGAGGCTGCGGTGGCCGGGAGTGGCCACTGCACTCCAGTCTGGGTGACAGAGTGAGACTCCAACTCAAAAAAAAAAAAAAAGTGCTATGGTAAATGCCTGTTAAACTGGTTTTCCAAGAGGTAAGATATTAAGTATTAATATTTTTTTTCTACACAGGCACATCTAATAAGATTTCAATTCCATTATATGGTGTCTAAAGCGTGGAGCCAAAAGCTGCCTTCATGGCATGAGGTGTGTACAAAGCCACAACCAGAGTTACCTTGACAAAGCTTGTGCCTAAAGCCATCAGCTGAATGTATGAATTGATACCAACTGGGGGGAATCAGGTAAAAGGGAAGTGGGAGATTTCTGGAGGGAAGGAAAGGCAAGGAACCTGGCGAGGTACCAACGTTTGATGCCACACACCACGGGCGACGCATCAGCCATCTGTTCCTACAGCACAGATGGATTAACTTGGCCCTGGCACAAGCCCTTTCCCCAAAGACGATCTGGTCTTTCGATCTTCTCAGAAACCCCTTGAAGTTAACTGGAGGCAGAAGAACTGCCACAGCCCGCCCAGGCTCTCCAGAGAGGACCCATCAGGCCCATGTGCAGTCCCCCAGGGCCGCAGAGGAGACCACATCCCTCCAGCCCCCACCATCAGGCGAGGGAAATGAACTTCAGGCCTCCAGCTGCTCCAGGAGGAGGAGGGCATGAAGGCTAAATGTGTTAAAATTTACCAAAACATCTGGCCTTTCACACCTTCTAAATCACTTGCAGGAAAATATTTCCCTCCTTTCATTTTTTTGGGGGTTGAAGGCACCAAGGTGGGGGAGAAGGTAGCAGAAGTATGCACTTAAAAAAAATCAGCTACCTAATGAGAAAACAAGGTTTGAGGAAACTGGCTTCAGAATCACGATGCAAACCAGATGACACTTGCACCAGAGCTTCAAACACGCAGCCATACCGGGCAGACGGGACGGGTGAGAAGGAAGGCTCCCCAAAGTATTTATGCCTTCTGCTCTCACAGTGAGACAAAGACCTCGCAGAAGTCACCACCTACAGGCATGAAGAGCAGCTGCTGTCTTCCTGAGACCCCTACTTTTCCCCCCGTGCACCTATAGAGGAGCTCGGAGAATGCAGATTTCAAACCAAATCATTGACTTTTTCTACATCTTCTGATATGTCCACCCACCATCTGATGCGTTTATGGCCCTAGTGGGGAGAGTGAGCCCCAACGAGTTTCTTTTGCCCCAAGGAAAGGACCAAGAAGATGAATTCTAAAGTAATGCAACATCTGATGGAGGGTTTCTAATATCCTTCCACACTGCATAATCTTCATAGGATGGCACGAGTAGACATCTACTACGTGGAGAACCTGGCTGGCCATGGTGTGTGTGTGTGTGTGTGTGTGTGTGTGTGTGTGTGTGTGTGTACGTTTACGTTTACATACATGTAAGTGTGAATAAGTTGGTGCCACATTCCACCTCCTACTTTAGGCCAAGGAGAGCTGGCCTGGACACTGACTTCTCATCTCCCGTCCGCCTAGCTAGCCCAAGGTGGTTCACATGTGGCCCAGACCCAATATCATGGTAGACAACTCTCCTTGTATATAATTCAAGATTAATATGAAACCGTCAGACTTGGCCCAATCAAAGGAGCCTCAGCTGGAAACTTTTTGAGTAATAGATTCTGGTGGGGTCTTAATCTATCTGCTCAAGTTGACAGATTTCCATGCCAATGACTCTCAGGTGAAGAAAAACATCAAAGTAAAAAGCAGTCACTGAGAGATGGCAGGTGTGCCCTGATTTCCAACTGCCTTTCTGCAGTCCTCCTCCCCCGAGCAGGAAGCGCCACACATTTGAGAGCGATCACCACAGAAGGTAAGAGAAACACAGAACTCGCACCAGCTCTGAGCCCACACACCTGGAACTCAGGCTCCACACTAGCTATAGGAGAAAGCAGGGCAGGCATGTGTCAGGATCAGTTGCTCACCTGACTAAGACATGCAAGGGAACCCACATCTCTAGGGGTAGAGAGAGTACGAGAGTGGGACCAGGGTGCAGGCCCTTTCAAAGGGTGATAGATACATTTACAGGCTCAGCCCTGGGGAGAGACAAACACCTTTCCCACAGCACACTTCCATTCTGGCTCTGATGAATAACTCAGGACAGAACCAACAGCCTAGCATCAAAGCTTCATTGGAGCCTCCAGCCTCCCTGCTGTGTCAACCAATCATAGTGACCCCATGACGATGGTGTTAGGATGTGGACATGTGACCACTAGGGACTGGACGAGAGCCAGACTCTGTTTAAGACCAAAAATAAAACCACCCAAGGAATTCAATCATGAGCACTTTGCAGAAGTAACACAGCGGCCCAGGAAAAAGGGATGAGCACTTTCCTCAGATACCTAGGGACCTCCACCTTCCCCTGTTCCACTCTTACTTCCAGAAGGTATAGAGGAAGAGTATGCTGAACATTAATCCTGATTTAAAAACTGGTGTCGCGCCAGGCTCGATGGCTCAGCCTGTAATCCTGCGCCTTGGGAGGCTAAGGTGAGTGGATTGCCTGAGCCCACGGGTTCGAGACCCGCCTGAGGAACTTGGCGAGACCTCATCTCTACAAAAAACCAAAAATTAGCCAGGCATGGTAGCGCACACCTGTAGTTCCAGTTACTTGAAAGGCTGAGGCAGAAGGATCACCAGAGCCCAGCGGGTGGAGGCTACAGTGACCGGGAGCAGCCACTGCACTCCAGTCTGAGCGACAGAGTGAGACTCTAACTCAAAAAAAAAAAAAACTAGTGTCGCACAATAACCAACATTGCACAATTCCAGGCAGTGAAGATAGGATCACCAGGTTTTTGCAAATGAGCCCAATCCTCTTCTGTGACCAGATTAGAAATTATCTCACGCCTTCAGAAAGTTCAGTCCTAATATAGCAACCTACATACTAGCACTTATGACAGCAAGGGCGGTGACATGGGACCAGCATGAGGTCAGACGACAAACTGAAAGTCATGCCACTGCCTGCATCTCCTGAGACCATGGCTCTGTCTCTTCCAACATGAAAAAGAAGGGCAGGGAAATAAAAGCCTTAGTGGGGGGTGGGGGAGTATAGAGCTGCCAGGAAGCCAGCTACATCATGACCACCTCAGTAGGTGCTGTGGAAGGCAACTTCGGGGAGCTGCCCCAACAATTCATGAATAATGTACAGAGAAATGGGGGTGGGGCAGGGTGGGCGCAGGAGGAGGGGAGAGGGTGACTAAGGTGGGCAGTGGGTGAGGAGCCCCGTGCTCTCCCCAGGTCAGCTGCATCTGGAGCGTTTTCTCTAGCAGACAGTAAAGAACTCGATTACATCCAGTTAACTGTGCTCTAAACTGATTATGCATGTGCCGGGCTAATGGATTACATTAGCAAGAGGAAAAATAACATGCAATCAATCTCCATTTACTACAGGCCACGCCAGGTCCTAGAGAAAAAGTGACTCTCAAACCACCTCCACTCCCCACCCCAAATTTTTGGGCTGACAAACCCTGCAGGAAGGAACCCCCCTTGGTGGCAAGAGAAGTTCATTTTAATGGTCCTGAGAGACACAGGGGCTCTGGGCGAGTGCTGGAATGATAATCCTGTCTGTGCCATCCGGGATTGAGTGGGGGAGCGCCCCACCCCCTGTGACAGAGCCTCGGCAAGCAGAGGGACATTCATTACCCAAGGACTAATGAGACCAGACTAACGACCTTTGGCTCCTGGTACAGGGAATTCTACCCTGCATCTCAGCAGCTGGTCATCCCCAGGGATGTGCCAGCTGAACGCATTATTTCAGCACCTCTCCTAGAGGTGCTGGTTCCCACGTTCAGTCCCACATTCCAACACTTGGAACCCTTTTTACCTGCACTGCCTTTTTTGAGCAGGAGTTTCCTTCATCCTTTTTTTTTTTTTAAGGAGAAAATGAAGGCCCAGGAGGAGGATAAACTACCGGAGCTAGTAGTGCAGAAACACACAAACTGCTTCTCTCACGTGCCTCCTGGAAAAACCTCACCCTGACTCTGTGTGTGTGATCTATGGATGTAGTTTTGGGACCAAAAAGGGGTATTCTCCGTAAATCTTCCAAATTCCAGTACCTTTAAAAGCAAAGCCAAGTGTCTGATAGACTCTGATTCAAGACTGGCCACAAGGAGGATGGATGCAGCATGGAGTGTGAATCATCACTAATTTTCTAATCTGAGGGGCAATTTTTTTCCTGGAATGGAAAAGGCCTGCTCCATGCCACCTCTAAATGACCTTCACCAAAGTTGCATACAACCTTCAATGGCCACACCGAGTCCTTTGTACAAATTTTACTCAGTTGGGTTCTTTGGAAATCCTTTTTTCCACTGGTTTTTCCATCAGGTTTTCTTGACCACATTGGCACGATCCTGTGGCCAGTTCAGACTTCCAATTTAAACTGACAGCTAAGAGTCTTTCTTTCAATGGTGGTACAAAACTAAGCCAGTCCAGGGAAGTTCTTGCTCATTTGAGATAACGGGACTGGCTGCATGGTCTCCAGACTTACCCCACTGCACCACAGCTCAAGTCCCCAGTCAGTTCCAGAACATTCCATTCCCACTACCTTGTTCCTGCTTTTTCCTCCTGTCCCTAATGTGGTTTCTCATCCATGTTACACAGGCCTTCCGTCACCCTGAGAACAAGCATTTGTAAAATGAAGTACAGTTAACTGTCCCAGCAGAGACCAACATGGGGAAAGGGCCACGAATCTTCCCTACTTGGGGAATCCGCTTAAAATCACACTGACTAGAAAGGGTATCAAAACCAGCGAGGAGTCGGCAGAAACCACACACTCGTGGGCCCAAAGATGTGAGAGAAAGAGGAGAGGTTGATGATAAAAGTGAAGAAAATGGAAAGAAGAGAGTGAGAGAGTGGGAGGTACGTGGAATGAGGCTGGGAAGATTTATGGCGATTTGTACCTGATTGTTCATACTAAAGCCATTATGGGATGATTAGAGAAAAAGGTGAGGCTTTAAGTCCAGTGAAAATCAATAGAAACGTCTGGAGCAATTCTGCCGTGCAAGTGAAAGGACTATTTACAGTATCCGGAGTACCTCCTTCTCTGTTACCAATCATGGAGTTGAGAGGAGGACTGGGGGGTAAAGGGCTAGAAAGAAGAAATGGGAGGGAAGGGA
>NW_007017739.1:204265-211274 GCF_000164805.1 Carlito syrichta
AAAATTCAAATTTAGCTGGGTGCGGTGATTCACACCTATATCCCAGCACTTTAGGAGGTGAGGTGAGAGGGAAGGGAAGGGAGGGAGGGAGGGAGGGAGGGAAGGAGAGGGGAAGGATGCGTCAGGCCCAGAAAAAGAAAGAGATCAATATAAAAAGAGAAAGGGGACACAGAACATAGGAAACAAAGGGAGGAAAAAACAAAGGAGTCTCCCTGCTGGACTCCGTTTTTCCCCAAAACATTTACCACCTTCCAGTCTACTTTATAGTTCATTCACTATGTTTTTTGCTCCTCCCCCCCCCACAAGAACAGAAGCTCCATGAGGGCAGGGACTGTTGGTCTATTTTATGTACAGAGGTAGGCACATGCCCAGAACAGTGCCTGGTATACAGAAGATGTCCAGTGTTTGCCTGTTGGCTGGATGGATGGATGGATGAATGAATGAATGAATGAATGAATGAATGAATGATGAATGAACCACCCCAGGGGCATCCAGGAGAGAAGAAGTAGAAAAAAAAGGAATAAAGAGATGGAAACATGAAACAGAAAGCCTGAAGGAAAACACAGAGTGCCAGGTTCACAAAAGCCCCCGGTGAGTAAGGAAAGACAGATTGAAGGGTGAGGGGAGTGACGGGACAACATTGGGCTGCTATCAACAAAACATGCCCCTGAAACGGGGCACCCCAGAAAGAACCTTCGCTACAACTGAACCTGTCATGCTTCTGCCATGAGAGAAAGTGGATGCCGACTTCCCTCCCAACTCCAGGTTCCCTTCCAGCAGCCACCGGGACTGTGCCAGGGACTGTCCATCTCCTCCTGAGTCCTCTCCATCTCCCAGGTACCCAGCCCTTTCAGACAGAGAGAGTGGCCGGGCCCCACGGCGCCAGCCCTTACCTTATACAACTTCAGGCTGGCTTCGTGCCTAGAGTTGACCGTGTGCAGCCGCAGCTTCTCCAGGCTGTTGGTGTAGTAGTCGCAGGCATTGCATTTGAGGTGCACGGGGTTGCCGATGGCCACGCACTTGAGCCTCCACTCGTTGGCCTTGCCACCCTCTTTGATGTGGGCCACCAGCTGGTACTTCTGCACGTGCTTGTCTGTCTTGCAGTGCAGCTGGAAGTTGGCCTTGAGCTGCGTGTTGTAGCGGCAGAGCTTGCACTGGTACGAGTCCCCCATCACCGCCTTCCACTCGTCCTCCGAAAGGCTGCGTTCCACGTTCATGTGCAGCCCCAGCATGTCCAGGTTGTCCGTCGTGAACTTGTTGCACACGGCACACTGGAAGAGCTTCAGCGATGGGTCGTTGGTCTGGATGAAGCTCTCGCCCAGGTTCATCAGCTCCTCTGACACCAGCTGCCCGCCCCCGAGCCGCATGTCTAGGGGGATCTCACCGCCCACTGCAGGGAAGGAGAGAGGGAGAGAGTCAGAGGCCAGGCTCCCCAGGGGCATGGCTCAGGCACCACCCACCCAGCCCTCCACCACCCTCACTCAGGTTTCGAGGCGAAAAGAGCGCATGTCCTGTGTTGTAAGATGCTACTAGCTGAAAACCAAACAAACGAAACAAGTCAATTTGACATGTTGGGATCTTTCCTATGGACATTGAGATGTGTGGCAGGCTTTATGTTTTCCTTCCTTAAGAAAAGAACACCTAGGAAAAAAAGTTAGGAACCATAAGCTCGTGGATTATTTCAATTCATCCTTCCCTCATGTCCAAGAAAAGATTTAAACAAGTATCATTTGCTGGATATAATAGAAACTGAACTCCAGACCCCTCCAAAGTTGGAAATGAGTTAAAGCTACAATTTTAAGACCAAGTCATAGGCCGGGCATGGTGGCTCATGCCTGTAATCCTAGCACATTGGGAGGCTGAGGCAAGAGGATTGCTTGAGCCCAGGGTTCGAGACCAGTCTGGGCAACTTGGTAAAACCTCATCTCTAAAATACATCAAGAAAAATTAGTCGGGCATGGTGGCACACGCCTGTGGTTCCAGCTACTTGGAAGGCTGAGGCAGGAGGACTGCCTGAACCCAGAAGGTGGAGGCTACGGGAACGTGCCACTGCACTCCAGCCTGGGTGACAGGGTGAGACTACGACTCAAAAAAAAAAAAAAAAAGAAAGAGAGATACCAAGCCTTCATGGCGAATCAGAATCAGGCACAGAATTTATCTAAAGCAGCACTGACCAACGTGATTATCTGTGATATTTTTAAACATTAATTAATTAATTTAGATCTGGGTGCGGTAGCTCATGCCTATAATCCCAATGCTTTGAGGCTGAGGCAGGAGGGTCGCTTGTGGCAAGGAGTTCAAGACCAGCCTGGATAGCAGAGCAGGACCTCATCTCTATAAATTTTAAAAATTAGCCAGGCATGGTGAGGCACGCCTGTGGTCCCAACTGCTTGGGAGGCTGAGGCAGGAGGATCACTTGAGCCCAGGAGTTCAGGGTTATAGTGAACTATGATCACACCACTGCACTCCAGCCTGGGTGACAGAATGAGACCCCGTCTCTAAAATTAAAAGTATATTTAGGTAGCCATGTATGGTGAGTTGCGACTGGGCTGAACAGACAGCTCTAAATCAAAGGTCTGGGGAATAATCTCTCTGCTCCTCTCCATACCCCTCCTATTGATATCCTGCCTCTAGGTCAATGCTGCCAGCCCCTGCCAAGTCTCCCAATAGGAGTTCTTCCCTTTTCTGGGCTTCCGCACCGTGGGAAGTCCAGGGCTACTCTAGGACCTATCACATTCCCTCTGTCACGCAGTCAGCCACACACAGAGACACACCAAAGCAACGATCCCCATCAGGGTGCTGCCTCTCTGGGGTAGGGATCCAGTCTCACCCTCACTGACCCCCTACTGAGTGCCCAGCCCACTGCACAGATGCTAAATGTTTGCTGTGCCAGACAAGGGTAAAAAGAGCCAAAATGTTACATATTCAGGAAGTGGACCGAGATGGACACTGCCACCTGTGGGTCAGCTCCAGGTCCTGACAAAAGGGCCCAAGATCTCCTCCTCCCTCCCCACCCTGTTTCCTTTCAGTCCATCACTACCCTGCATAAACCAGGGACGGGCTCACATTCGACGGAGTGAATTAATACAGCAAGGTCTTATCTGCACCATGAGAGAGGCTTGGAAAGTGTCACCTCCCTTCCATTACCTAAAAGCACACAGTCAAGCAGAGAGCTGACTTCTGTTTTCGGCCTCCTCCCAAACACACTTACATTTGAACTGTTAGGTCTGTCTCTACACCAACTGATATTTAAACTTGACCTTTTATGTGTAGTTGGGCTGAGGTTTTTTTTTTTAAGTGACTGATTAGAATCCAACTTAGTGGCTCATCAAAGAAAATATATTTTTTTTAAATGATTTTTCTTATTTACGCTACCCGAGGCACAAGTGAAAAGATCAGTACAGGCTCCATTAAGCAGACTAGCTGCATCTGAAGCTCATGGACTTTCCAGCAAGCCACAGAAATCTTCAGAACCTGCATTCCAGAAGGCTTAGGAAGCTTTCTACTTGTTGTCTCTTTTACCATCTCCCCTGGAGAGAGGAGCCATAACTAAGACATTCTTTTTAGGACAAGAAAGAAAAAGAAGGGGGGAAAAAAGCCTAAACACTCTATCCCTTAATTGGGACAAAGGCCAGGCAACATCCATGAAACATACTCAGTGTTCAGTCAAAGCAGAGATTGCCTGGAGGGTAAGACAGGGAGCAAACATATATTTGTTTCTGACGCCAACCACCTGAAGCATTGAATCGTCTCCACTTTTTAAATTTAACCTCAGCACATCAATATTGCGCTAAAGAAAAATTCAGCTGTCACTCGCTGGATGCCTGAGTGAAATTAGAAGTCCTTGGAACAAGCAGAGGAAGTGAGTCCCTCTTCCCATCCTGAACTCTTAAAATGAAATGCAAATGAAGGACAGAAGCAGAAGAGCAATGAAATGAGTTAGGGCAACGGGCAGGCTCCCTTCCAGAACTGGACCTCAGAGAAACAGACCCAGGGCAAGGAATCGCAAACCACAAGGCTAAAGGAAGTCCCTCAGTTCCCAGGAAATGGAGGCATCTCACCCCATTCACAGGCAGTTCGGAGAAGAGGCCCCATAAATAAGAACGTAGCAGGCCTTTAGTCTTGAGCCACACCAGACATGAGTCTTCATGAGGAGCAGGGCGCCATCTCCCTAGATGCACCTAGCTTTAATTAACTCTGGGAATTTGTACCCCGGCACTTGAGACCACCCAAGGAGAGGTACGCACATAGATTCAGAGGCACATTCTAGAGTCAAAGGTAGAAGCAGGGAAGCTATTAAATATCATGAAGATGGCTGGCAGGCTATTTGGAAAACAGGTGGAGGACCCATGAGCAGCCTCTTTCTTGGTGCTGTGCTGAACTTCCACAAAACGTTGTCCCTCTGCAGCGCCCAGTCACATCTAGTAACACTCACAGCCATCTTCAAAATGGTTTCTGGAAAAACGGGTAGTGCAGGAGAGTTATGGCTCTTTTCATTTGCCTAAATTGCTTTCTCCTTACCGAGGTCACACCACTTATGTTTCAAGTGCTTTGGACACTTCCTGTCAGCCCCACTCCCACTCGAGTTTCTGGCATAAAGCATTTGGGGCTCTCTCACACCATCTCAACAGCTCTCATGGCCCAGAGAAGGGGCAGGTTTCCAGAGACTCACCTCTGCTGACAAGTGGTGACATTGCAAATTCAAGAGCCCTTTTTAACTGAGCTGGATAAAGTCCTTGGAAGGAAGAGCTCTTCTCTTTAAGAAATAAAGGGTAGGTCTTCTATGTGTGGAACAAAGGGATTCATTCTTCTGTCCCTTTTGCATCTGCCACATGCCCAGGACAGTGCACGATGCCCCGAAATCTCACAGACACTTGGTGTGAAAGCAAAATACTTTTATACTTCTCCATTCAAGTCTTAGTTATCTGTTTTCAAAGTGATTAAAGATCTCACTTTGACCCAATATGAACCCATCCGTGTTCTGTCTTTATCCCATCTCCACATATTCAACTTACTCCAAGATCTCCTTCCCAAGATTTTGACCTTGCAGACTAGAAAACCCCAATTTCTACTTTTTTCTAAGTGTCTTAGAGTACCGATGCCCATCCCCTGGTGAGCATGGTATACCCTGAGGACAAATAAGACAACTGACTGGTCCCTATGCATCCCTGATCAGCCAGTTGGTCAAGTATTTTCAAATCATTTGGTAACAAAAGATCAATGAGTAAATGTTTCAAAATGGAAGACAAGATTAAAGTATCAAGGATTCAAACTTAAATACACAGCAACAAAAATAAATGGAATGCTTTGAAATAAGACTCATCAGCAACAGCTAGCACTAAAATGCCACACAAAGAAAAACTTGCCAACTGGTGAGGTCTGGCCCCTGGCAGTCGCCTAGACCACCCCAGAAGAAAGGTACTTGCTCATACTTTGTCATCCAGAACAGCTTGTTCCCATGTCAGTCATGGGACACCGCTTAATTCAGGGCATCGCCACTCGTCCCACAAGGTTAGCTGGCAGAGTCAGGGGATGGGGAGCAGGCAGGATCCCGTCTGCAGCACAAGGGTTGAAGGTAGGAGTGGACCCAACTACCACACTGGTCCTCACGAAACTAATGTGTAGATTTTCTTGCTAGGGTAGCTATCCCCAGATGTGGTCGAGATTCTTTCTATGTAAAGACTCATAGTCTTCAGCATCCAAATCCTACACTCTTGGTCCTCTTCCAGATTTAGTAAGCCAGTTGGTAAGACCTGGTGTCTGGACAGAGCTAACCCAACTTCTCTAAAGTGTGGGTGATTTTCCATGGCAAAAGCGCTCCAGGATCTCGACCCCCAGCAGTTAACCAGGATCTAACTGATACTGAAACTTATACTTTCCTTGGTGGAAAATGTTTACAACTTATTCATTTATCACCTGTCAGAGTGCCACATTAGAGTGCCACGGCGGCAACGTAATTCCCAATTCATTCCCAACTATACTAATCACCAAGAATTCATCCAAAGTAAGAAATAAAAAGAACACATCTCTTTCAGCGAGGTCCTCATAGACACATGGAGAATGTTGAAGAATCTGTTTGGGTGGTTCCCTGCTCATCACAGAATCAGACTTTGGTTATTTGAAGAAGGTATGCTATGGTTCTGATTCCTCTCAATGAAATTACTGTCCCTATTTAAATGATTGAAGTAATTGTCCCTATTCCTCTTACTGAGATGATTGTGCCCCCTACAGTTTCCTGTACATTTCAAAGAATAAGCAATGGAACCCCGAAGTTTTGGGTGATTAGCTTCAAAATTGAGAAAGAGACAAGAGAAAGGAAGAATGGGAAGAGAAAGGAAGGTTGACCATACGCCAAGAACTAGAGGAAACACTTAAATTTTAATCCCGGCCCTGTGTAGCCAGAGTACAACCGTATCTCTCTGGAATGTATAAACTCTTCCATACGCACGCACAGAGTTCAAGGGAATTCTTGTGAAAAAAACCATTTGACTGTGAGACACTCCAGTGGACACAAAACTGCTCAAGAAGACAAAAGTCAACCGCATCCATGGGACTACCTTGGCCCATCCTCCATTCTCCCCAGTCACACTCCTGTCTTTAAAACACACAAACACGGTAGTCATCCTCACCTAGAGCAGGCGTCATGGCGGCCATGGGCCCAGCGGGATCCAGCTGGAATCCGCTCATCATGAACTGGGCGTCCGAGGCAGCGTTGTCCATCTTCAGGTTGGGCAGGTTCATGTTCTGGGCCAGGTAGTACTGGTAGAGCTCGGCCTCAGCGGGCGAGGGCAGGCTGCCGAGGCCCAGGTGGCGGTTGTGCTGGATCTGGGTCATGTTCTGCTGCAGCAGCATCATGTTATGCATGTGCTTCTCACTGGTCATGTGAATGCGGAGGTTCCTCGCCACGTTGGTCTCGTAATCGCACACCTCGCACCGCCAGGTGGGTTTGGTTTTTGGTTTGGTAGGCGAGGGGGCCCCGCAGGAACTGCTGATGTTGGCTGCTGCGGCA
>NW_007017739.1:211366-219215 GCF_000164805.1 Carlito syrichta
GGCCGCTGCCGCCGCCGCGGCCGCGGCCGCCCCGGCCGTGTGGCTGAAGACCTGCTCCCCCCCTCCATTCTGCAGGTTCTGCATGTTGTTGAGATGCTTGTCAGACTGCATATGAATACTGAGGTTGCCTTTGGTCGTTGTGGAGTAGTTACACACCTCGCAGCGGAAAGGTTTGTAACCACACGTGTAGCTCTCGCCTCGTGCCAGCCGGGGGTGCGGCTGCCCACTTTTGCAGTAGACGCAGGAGCCCCCCGGCTCTGGGTGCTTCTCCTTCATGTGTGCCTCTAGCGTCTGCTGGTACTTATAGTGCCAGTTGCACTTGGGGCACTTGAGTGTCTTACACGAGTTACGAGAATGCATCATGGTCATGTGGCCGCCCAGCGAGCGGGAGGAGCCCAGGACCGTGTCGCATTTGGGGCACTCCACGCCACTCCCCGAGGAGCACTCCCCAACCCCAAGCTCGCAGAGGGAGCCAGCATGCTGGTGATGGGGGACGAAGCCCCCATCGTCGCCCTCTGTGCTTTCATTTGGTTCTGGTGCTGTGGCATTGTCTTTATTGGCACTTTCGTCAGCGAAGTCCAGCCTCCTGCCGCCCTCTGCCACACTGGCCCTGACGCCCTCACTGTTAAAGCTTAAACGATTCCTCCTGTTCGCACCATCAAAGACAACAAAGGAAGAAGCAGAATTAGAACTAGTAGAAGCTGTGCCCCTCGACAGGGTCTGGAGCACATTAGGCATTAAGGGGGAGTTAGAAATGCTTTGGTTTGAGAGAGCAAGGTCCTTTTTGCTGCTACTACCTGCCGCAGCCCCAGACTCCTCGTGGGGCCTGTCCTCCAGTTCCTCGTCCAACTCGCTTGGAAAGAGTCCTTTGCAACCCTCGTCTTCCTCCTCCTCCTCTTCCTCCTCCTCCTCTTCCTCCTCCTCCTCCACCTCTTCTTCCTCCTCTTCCTCTTCCGCCTCCTCCTCGGCTGGCTCTGCTTTCTCGGAGAAGCAATCCGCGTCACCCACTTCTTGCTTTTCTCCTTCTGCTGCCCCAGAGTCCTTGCCCTCTGAGGATTTGGTAGGACTGGAAGCCAGAGGCCCCAGGGGGACTGAGGTAATGGGGGTCTTCAGGACCGAGCTGGTGAGCCCGCCAAGGTTCAAGAGGGTGCTGGGGGTCAAGATACCAGCCTGGGGCTGCTCGGGGCCAGCGGCAGAGCCGGCTGGGAGAGCTTCCTCCCCTTCCATTCGAATGCCACTGAATTTACCATAAAAACTGTGTCCGGGGCCTATGAGGTTAGCTGTGGAAACTAAAGGGTATTGAAAGTTTTTGTTTTTTGGTTCCAGAAAACTTACAAGGGGTTCCTTGTCTTTGCCGATCCCTTGGATGATAGCGGAGATGTTCTTATTGCTAAGAATTTTCCGCTCGTCTTCGCTCAGGGTCATTCGATGGTCGTGCACCGCGTGGGTCACAAACGAACGGACGAACCCGAAGGAGAGCTTGCACAAGAAACACATCAGGATGGGCTTCCTCTTGCCGTAGAGCACAAAGCCATCGAATTTGGACAGGTCCACATTGTTGGGAACATCTTTGGATACACAGGAGCTTTTGGCAGAACCGTCGCTGTTCAGGTAATCCTTGTTGCTTTTGTGCCGCACGTCAAAAACGCGGAAGCTGTGCAGGACGGGGCTGAGCCCCGCCAGGGCTGAGGTATTCGGGAAAGCCTGGTCTGGGCCCTCAAACCATTTCCCGAAGGATGAGGCTATGTGGAAAGTGTTGATGATCTGCGGGTAGACGGGTGCAGCACAAGAAGGGTCCCCTTGCTTGCCCCCCACCCCGGGGAGAGAGTTCAGGAAGAGCGAGGGCAGAGGCCCGCTGCCGCCGGCACAGGCGCCCCCGCCCTGGGTCAGCTGGCTCAGGCTCTCCACGATGTACGCGGAGCCGTCCGGCTGGTAGACGATCTCGCCGGCCAGGTTCTCCACGTCACTCTCCTCGTCCCCCTCCTCACTGGTGTCGCTGGCGCTCTCCTCCCTCAGGGGCGGCGGGGGGCGCGCGCTGGGGCAGTGGTGCTCCATGTAGGTCTGGAGGCTGGCGAAGGAGGCCGAGCACTCGTTGCAGCTGACCTCCTCGCTGGCGGGCTCAGCGGGGGGCCCGGCCGACGCGGCGCTCTCTGCCAGGCGCTCATTGAAGGGGGCCCTCAGGCTGTCCAGGGGCCCGTGGCTCTCGCCTGTGGACTGTTCCATGCTACTGGGTTTGTCGGGGAGGTGGGTGCTGTTGAGTTCAGTCCATTGCTGGTGCTGAGGGATACCGCACCCATTGTCCTTCCCCGAGACGACGGGCGAGTCACAGCCTTCCATGGTAAGGCCTGCGTGGAGCTTTCATTGCACCCAGTACGGAGGATCGGACCTGAAGGGTGGAGGCAAGGGGGAGGAGGAGAGAGGGGAAAGAGAGAGAGAAAGGAAAGAGGTTAGGAGGGCCGAGGCTAAGGTCCCGCACGCACGGAGCGCTCTAAGAGGCTTCTGTCCACACCCACAACATGGAGACGCAGGGCGGAGGGCAGGCCTGGGGACAAGGCCCTGCACCCGCGGGTGTCGTGGCTGGGTCACCTGTAGCGTGGACATGGGAAGAGGGGATCGGGAGCAGGCATCTTTGGCTTAGGGCTGTCACCACTCTACCCCTGGAGACCAGTTCGAACTTCCATTCTCAGCCAGCACGACTTTGACGCGCCACCGTGGAGAAGGGCTGCGTCAGTTCTCCAGCAGCCCTCGACGAGGTCACGGTCACAGCCCTACCACATACCGACGGTTAGCATGAAGTCACCCCGGCTGGCCACACTGTCTGTGGGCACAGGGAGCACATGGAAGGATCGAGAGGCTTAGCACTCCCAGAAAAAGGATGGCAAGCCGGGATATGCTCACGGACTTCGAGAAGTTGCTGCTGCGGCTTTTACTGATTGTGTTCTAGTTTGAGAAGTTCAAAGAAGGCATGTGAGGACCGTGAGGTCCAGAGGGCGAGTGTGCAGGCCCGGACACGCCCTGCAAAGTCCTCTCCAGGTCTGGAAGCATCTGTCCCATTTTACAAGCAGTAAAACTGAGGGGCTGTATCTAAAAACGGGCCCAATGCCAGCCTGACTGCCGTGAAACAGAACACAGGGTCCCCACGTCCCCATCTCCTCTGCCCAACTAGTGGGGCTCCCTTGCCTGTGACTCGGCTGGCTTCTGAAACTATGCAGGAGCCAAACATGAGCTCGGCAAATTCACAAAGAACCAACCAGACTCTGGATCCGCCAACTCCCTCACCAGCAGCAGCTATCTCGCCCTGTCTGGAGGGAGCCCGTCACCACGTGCTTGGTGGTTTTTGCTATCAAGGATCTTAGCGGCCAGCCGAGACAGCAGCTGGGCTCGGCGCGCCCCGGTTCCACACCTGCCTCTTAGTTATTAGTCGCTACCCAACCAGCTGTCCTTCAGCCCTGGGGCTTTTCCGTTTCCGACTCTAAAGTGCCACGGAGCTGAATCTGCCCTCTGAGACCTTGAGTCCCCCGGGAGGGAGGCTTCAGATCGCTGGCGGCTCTGCTGCTGCAGCAGTAACCTCACTGCAGGGGCATTTGTTCCGCCCAGCCCCACTCCCACGGGCAGCTCGGCACCTCACACAACCCCCACTGCTGGCCAGCCTATCCCCAGCCACTCTTCCCCGCTGCTTCTCCTAGAGAGCACGTGGCTGCTTCTCCTCCCGCCATCTCATCCATACACAGCGGTCGAAGGCTTCGTCTGGGTTTGGCCTCCTTCCTTCCACCCAACCCTCATCTTCTCAGTCTTTTTTTCATTTCTTGATTCTTGACTGCACAGTAAGCCAACAGCTCCCCCTCGGGAAAAGTCAGGGAAGGCAGGTTTACTAGAAGTCTCAGGAGAAATAACTCTCTGAAGGATTGTACCACAATGTGTCTAACACACACGCACGCAAGCACGCGCGCCCCATCTCTCAGTTTATAACCACAGACTCAGAGACAGCAAAGTCCCGTGTGCCTTAGAAAAGTTCATCAATTTGAAACAGACGACTACACGAAACCAAACCAAACAGCAAATACAGCGGGACTTGCTCACAAGGCTTAGCCGGGATACAGGTGAGACTCCAGAGTGGCTCTTCTTAAGGATGCTTCTGATTGGCCAGACGACATCTGATTGACAGTTCGGGCCAAAAAGGTTGTCAGGCCTGAAGGGGCGGGAGGGTTAACAGCCCGATTGCAAAATCAATGTCATAAATGCTTGGTAAGTTACAGGAACATGCGGGAAGGGGAGGCCACGATTGATAAAGGAGAGCAGCTTTGATGCTGCACCAGGGACTTGTTTATCGACAGCAAAGCCAATCTCCTCTTCAGCCTGGGCTGGGCCAGAGAAACCTGCAAGCGTTTACCAATTAATTGGTGGGCTTTTCTTGCTCTGCTCTCTTCTCCTTCCTCCTCCTCTTCCACAAACTATCCGGCGAAGGGGCTGGGACTTTTAAAAACTCCTTTACTTCGCTTTCTACTCCAAAGCAGAAGGTGTCGAGAAATAATGACACCATGACAACCACTGAAAGGCAGATGACCCCCATGGTGGTGACGCTAGAGCCTGCTCATCCAGAGGGAGCAACGGCCCATTCAGACGGGGGTGGGAAAGACGGGCCCTCTTCAGGGCCCAAGCGGCCCGCTCTGGGTTTCCCTTCAGTGCAGGCTGGCCACCACAAGCAGGATCGTTTGCGACCTTGCCAAGCGAAGTGTGTGGTTCATAGACCTGTGGTATTGTCCTGGTCCTCACTGGGGAACTTGTGAGAAATGCACACTCTCGGCCTCCATCCTCCGCCCTCCTGTCCCATCAGAACCTGCATTTTCACACCATCCCCAGGGAACCTGCAGTAAGGCCTGAGACACTCTCTGCGTCACATCTTCACCAGACTGCCAACCAGACTGCCAACTCTTCTCTCCTTGGCACCTGCATTGCTAAGTAACCAGGGTAGGTCAGTCTTAGACTCCCCCACGGGTCTCTGGGAGGTGCCTGGATGAACACAAGGGGACCAGAGCAGAGATGCCCCGAGGCCCTGTAGCTGCCCAGTCCTGCAGCTACAGGGCCTTGGGGCATCTACCACTCTCCCCACTCTCCCACCCAGCTGACAGTCTCTCTCTCTCTCTCTCTCTCTCTCTCTCTCTCTCTATCAGCCAGTCAATAAGAAAAAGGTAGTTCTTACTTAAGGAGGCAGAAGTCAACTCGGCAGGTCGATCAGCACTCTGTCTGTAAACATGGTTTCCCGTAAAATCAATGATCTTCAGTTACAGAGGGCAGCCCGGGAACCCAGTGAGTCCCCGCGCTTTCCCAGGCAGCCCCGCCAGTCCCACGCGCACGTCTCTCTTCAGGCCCTCCAGTCCTTCGCTGGCTACAGGGCCAGTACACAGACTCACAACCCTCAGCTATTCTGGCAACCTGCTTCTCTTCTTCTGCTAACATCCCTAATTCCCCTTACATGCCCAGGAGTTCTACTCACAACCCACAATGTTGTACTCAGCATGGCTTTTGTTTGTTATAAAAATTCAAAGAAAATGGGCTGGGCGTGGTAGCTCATACCTGTAATCCCGCACTTAGGAAAGCTGAGGCAAGAGGATTATTGAGTCCAGGAGTTTGAGACTAGCCTAAGCAACATAGCAAGACCCTGTTTCTACCACAAAAAAAAAAAAAATCAGAAAAAATTAGCCAGGCATGGTGGCGTGCGCCTATAGTCTCAGTTACTAGGAGGCAGAGGCAGAAGGATCGCCTGAGCCCAGTTACTAGGAGGCAGAGGCAGAAGGATCGCCTGAGGTAGAGGCTGAGATGACCCGTGATCCATGACACACACTCCAGCCTGCAAGAGAGACCTCCATTTAAAAAAAAAAATCAGATTTTAATAGAGCACATCTCTCCAATAACAAAAAGTTAAAGAGAAGATATAAACGTGATCCGGTACTCTCTTTTTATTCTCTTTTTCTCTGCTTAGCACTTAAATCTGTCACTTGAGGGGCACCCCCCCACCCCTCTTCTCTCTCAGGCTATCTAGGTCCCTTGGAACCACCTGCAAAGCCCATGGCATCTTTGCAAATATCAACCTTTACTTTCCAGGGATTGTTTAAAAGGACAAAAGTCCACCGTGTTATCCTGTCTCCCCCCAATCAAAGCGTCCATCTCTCTCTTGGAACTGAAAGCGCGTGCTTATGACACTTTTATCCTATTCCTTTAAGGAGGCAGGACTGGGTGAAATGCAACAGTTACAGGGAAGCTGTGGGGGGGGTGTGGTTACAACCAAGGGGAGGGGGGCCCCTGCTGTTGCTCTAGCTCCAGGAGAATTAAACATGAACAGTCGCACTGTGTAATTTTAAATTGTTAATTAGCACAGGGTTAATTAGGCAGTCCTTTCACAAGAGGCTGTTTGGCAGAAAACCAAGAAGGGAAACAAAGGGGAAGGAAAGAAAAACAAAGAGAGAGAATAGAGACAGCGAGAAACTGTTGCCTCTGCGAATAACCCATGGGGGATCACCAGAGAGATGTCAGGCAGCAGGCAAGGACGCTGCTTTCTCTGGGTGCTCCCCTGCTCTGCGGGAGAGAGAGGTAATAATACCACCGTCCTGCAGGCACCCAAGCAGCACGGGTCAAAAGCCTCAGAAATGCACACGTCCTTTGATTCAGTCATTCCCCCATTCCAGGAATTTATCCTAAGGACCTGAGAGATGCATGAGTATATAAGATTATTCATCACAACATTTGTAACAGAAACACAAAATTGGAAATAATCAGGCAAAAACAGGGGACCCCATATAAATTGCAGTGCACAGAGCCCCATATGTTGTTAAACAAATGATTTTTTAAAAGAAACTATTTACAAGCATGGGAAAATGATCACACAGATGCTAAATGAACAAAGCGCATATAGATATGTACAGGAAAATAGGTGAGACTTATACCAACATGTTTACAATGGTTATTTCTAGGGGATGAGGTGATGGGTGACTTCATTTCCTCCTTTGTGCCTTTATTTCCCAAAGCCTTTTAAAGTTAAAACCATCATAATAGAAGCCATCACTTATTGAGTAAGTCACTGTGTTAAGGCCCAAGGGTACAGCATCACTCTGATCTTCATAACCACTCTGCGAGATGGATGCTATTTTTATCCCCATTTTAAAGACAGGAAGACTGAGGTCACCCAAAGCTATCAGCCTAAATGACAAAACTAGATGGTCTGGCTGTGGAATGTGTGCTCTTAGCCATTCTTTTCTCTAACGTCTATTTCTCAAAGAGACCACCAGCATGTCCCTGCATTTAACATTCATAGTCAATCTTTAAGTACTCAGGAACTGTCCTAAGATCAAGGGATACCAGGACTGCTAACATAAAAAGACACTGTCAGTGCACCCAAACACCCTTTGCTGGTTTTGGATTGATGGGGGAGGGCAGTTCAAAGTGAATTTCTTTACTTGGATCTCTTCAGGCAGGCAAGAGGGGGATAACAGGGGATGGGGAAGCTGTTGAAAAGGTAGAAAGTAGCCCCCAAATCCTGATTTTTTTTAAAAAAGAAAGAAGCTAGGCATTATGGCTCATGCCTGTAATCCCAGCACTTTGGGAGGCTGAGGCAGGAGGACTGCTTGAGCTCATGAGTTTGAGACCAGCCTGGGCAACATAGTGAGAACCTGTCTCTACAAAAAATAAAAAATTTGGTCAGGTGCAGTGGCATGCGCCTATACATAGTCACAGCTATTTAGGAGGCTGAGGCAGAAGGATCACCTGAGCCCAGGAGGTAGAGGCTGTGGTGAGTTGTGACTGTGCCACTACACTCCAGCCTGGGTGACAGAGTGAGACAGGTAGGAAAGAGGGA
>NW_007017739.1:219235-298023 GCF_000164805.1 Carlito syrichta
AGGGAGGGCGGGCAGGCAGGCACATTTGAGAAATTATAGCTCAGGCAATGTAGCCATGCATTCATTCAATATTTACTGAGAACCTACTATGTGTCAGATGCTAGGGAATCCATGATAAACAGGTCTCAGTTTACATTCCTATGGGAGAGACTACAACCAAATAAACTCAAATAAAAAACACTCAAAAATAATATAAAGAAAGAGAAGGGGAAAGAATGATGTGTGTACATCATTTGGATAAAGTAATGATATCAGAATTAAAAGGATCTGTTGCAGATTATATATCAAAAATTCTTCATGGTCTTCAAACAGATTCAATGGTTGCTGGAAAAACACTGGGGGAGGGAGTTATCCTGAGGAACCAGCCATTAGCTATAGATCCAGGAGGAAAACTCACATAAAATAAACTGAAAAATAGTCTCATTTAGACTCAGTGATCTGAGAAATGCAGTAAAGAGTACTTTTTGATTATAATGAGGGGGTCCCAAAATTTATCATCTCTTTACATCTAGGCTAGCAAAATGTCTTCCAGATAATCCAATCTGACCAGTTTTATAACTGGTTGGTATCATTACCTCCAGTGTCACCTCAGAGGTCCCTGTGTCTAGGACATACCACAGGGCTCTCCCTGTTCTGTTCATTGACATTAACAACTTGAGAGACAAGACCAAGCAGATACATCCATTTTCAGGGTACACACGGCTAAGAGGAGTAATCAACAGGCTAAATGGTAGACTCCAGACTGAAAAATGATCTCAACAAGTTGGAACAACAGGCCCAAACAAACCAGACAAAACATTAGAAAAATAAGTGTAAAGCCCCGTATCCAAGTCCAGGCAATCAGTAAACCAACAGAGGATGGAAGAGACTTGGATTGATGGAAGTTCATGCAAAAAAGGTGTTTTACTTGACTACAAATTCAGCACATGCCCAAAGCTGACATGGTGGCCAAAGACATAATGTGGCCTCTGGTGACATGAGTACCCTACAACTGTGGGAATTCAGCAGGTCCAAGTCCCAGCACTTTCTCTATCTGCAGGAAGAATGTTATGAACCACTGCGGGAAATCTCAGAAGAAGGCCACTAACAGACTGGAGCACTGTCAGAGCAGCTGGACAGAAACAGCTCAAGAGTGCAGGAAAGAGAAGTCCTGTTGCAGGGCAAGACAACTGTCCTCAATTGCATGAAACTCTGCCTGCCACAGACAAGCAGAATTAGTTACATGCTTTCCATCTAGTTTCAGAGATAAACTGGGGGGTGAGGGGGGTGGTGATGGGCAATTTATAAAGAATTAGAGCTGGAGGTCAATATAAATGAAATGTTCCTCAAGATTATCAAAGTTCCCAAATGGAACATTTATGCTATGAAATGCTGCACTCGGTGTCTTTGAAAATGGAGAAGGGGATTTTGCTGTGGCCGGGAGGTTCCACCAGGCAGACTTTGAAAGGTGAAGATTATTCTCATTCGTGGGCGATCAATCGGATTACTAGGCCAGCTTGAACACTTTCCTCTGGGTTTGGCACTGGCAACACATGGCAACTCAGGGGTCAAACGCTGCTGTGACTATCTGTTGACTTGCCTGTCCCTGTCACTAGGCTGTGAGCAGCATGCCAGCAGGTGCCACGTGCCAGTCATCTCTGTGTCCCCAACATCTGAGATGTAATAGGTGCTGAATAAGACAACTGGGGAAATTGAGGCAATGGGAGAAACGGTAACACTCCAAGAGGAGAAAGGATGATCCCTGAACACAATGCTTTTCTCTTTCTCTTAGTTTAAGAAAAGTCCATCATAAACATTCTCCACTCGATGGAACCAGGGCTCCTTGGAGAAATATCACTTCTTGGGCTGGGGCAGGGAGAGTGCAAGATGAGTTTGGAGTATCTTCTTGTGCTCAAAGCATGCGGAAGATGTAATGAAACGACCCAGGTTCAGGTTGGAGGGGCTCCTACCAACTAGACCTGGGACAATATGAGCAAGAAAATTAAATGACAGCAAACGATTGCAACCCAATGTATAAAATAAGAGTCTGTATAAGTCCATATTTTTTGTTTCTTCCTTATCCACTAGACCACCAGGGATTAAGTCCATACCTTTATAAAGACAAAAGTAAATGTGGGAGAAAGGAAAGTTAACCCAACTAATAAAGGCAGAAGGAATTATGGAGTTAGAAAAATCACCATTTGATAGCTATCATTGTCAATAATCCATTCAGTAGATAATCAATGGATGCACAAACGAGTGGATGGAAATTTGAAAAGTAACAGGATATTTCCAGTCTCAAAGTGTCTCCCCGCAGATACTTCTTAATTACAGAAGACAAAACAATAACTTTACAGTGGAGAAACCTGGCAGACACAGCACCTTAATCAAGTGATCAAAGTTCACATCACCAGCAGTGAAGCAAACAGACATCCTGTGCCTCCTGATAGGATACACCGAGAAGAACACAACATCCTTTCCCTGGTACTGCTGCCAAAAATGCAAAACCTGAATCTAATCATGAGAGAACATCAGACAAATCCAAACTGAGGACAGTCCACAAAATATCCTATGATCTTCAGAAATGTCAGTGCCATGAAACAGAAAGACAGACTGAAGTACTGTTTCCGATTAAAGGAGACTAAAGAAACACGACAAATGAACGTACCAGATAATCTGGAATTTTCTTTTCCTATACAGGACATAATTGGGACAACTGGGTAAAATCTGAATAAGGCCTGTAGATAAGCTAATAGTAGTATATGAATGTTAATTTTCTAATTTTGATAACTGCAGTATGGTTATGCAAGAGAATGTCTTTGTTTTTAGGAAATATACATGTATATTTGCAGGTGAAGGGACATGATGCCTCAATTTTCAAATGGCTTAGGAAAAAATACAAGGGGGTACCCAGAAAAACTAGGAATTATCTTTTGGAAGGTAGGCCCCTCATAGTCAACTCAGGATTTGTTCGTCCAAATCAAACAGTCGATCAAAGTTTTTATCTGAAAGTTTTGAGAAGGTTAGACCACGTTTTGCAGAAGAAACGTCCTGAGTTGTGGCAAACAGGTAACTGGTTCTTCCCCCCCTGACAATGTACCTGCCCACACCACACTGAGTGTTCAGCAGTTTTTGACCAAAAACGTCATGACCCCTGTGCCTACCCTCCTTATTCACCCGATCTTGCCTCGAACCACAGTTTTTGTTTGTTTGTTTCCCTGAGTGAAAAAAGTCCTCAAAGGGAAATGTTTTGCCAATGAGGAAGAGGTGAAACAAAAAAATGGCAGAAGCACTAAAAGATATCAAAATTGATGAGTTCAAAAACTGGAGCAGCGGAAAAAGCATCTTGATAGGTTTACTGCATCAAATGGAGACTGCTTTGAAGGTGACTGAAGTTTAAACATGTAAGAATAAATACACACACACACACACAAAAGAATAAACACAATTTTTTTATTTAAAAATTTTATTTTTGTGTATTTTGGAGGGTCCCCCCCCTTATATGTACAAGGGAGTATGTGTGTGTGTATGTGATCTTTCCACATACATAAATACACATAGACATAAACATATATATATATATATGGCAGAAATAAATATGAAATAATGTCAACATAGGGGAGTCTGGATGAAGGGTATGAGAATTATTTGCTCGGTTCTATTCTACTCTATTTATTTAAATTTTTGGAGTCATGTCTCACTCTGTCACCCAGGCTGGAGTGCAGTGACACAATCATGGCTCACTTGACCTCCTAGGCTCAAGTGATCTTCCACCTCAGTCTCCCGAGTGGCTGGGACTACAGGCTCATGCCACCACGCCTGACTAATTTTTTGATATTTTGGAGAGATAAGGTCTCACTGTATTGCCCAGGCTGGTCTCAAATTCCTGGGCTCAAGTGATCCTCCCACTTCAGCCTCCCAAAGTGCTGGAATTACAGGCGTGAGCCATTGCCCCTAGCTATTCTACTCAAGACTTTCCTGTACACCGAAATTATGTCAAAAGAAAAAGGAACTGTCCAGAGTAAAAAATGCTACATAAGCAAACCTCCAAAACTATGTATGAATAGCCAACCCACCCTGTCATGCACATCCTTATCTTTATGTGAAGTTAATTCCTAGCACAGTTCGTGAACAGAAGGGAGCTACGAGACCAGGCAGGGAGGTATAGACAGACAACAACAGAAACTGGCCTTTCCTTTCTCCAGACGAGAGGCTTCTAGGTAGAGCCATCTAGTTAGAGAAGACAAATAAATGGCCATTCCAACTTGGACAGAATTTCAAGGAATATAATACTGAGTCATTTACCCAAGACGCCCATGATCCTGACTTTGGGCCCAGAACTTAGTGAAAAGTAGTTCTAAGTAAAAGGACAAAGGCAGCCACCAGAGAAAAGAACTCCAACAACCCAGAGTGTGAGCATTGTTAAATGCAGACAAAAACATATCAGAGAGAAAAATACACAACAATGAAGACCCTATCAGTAATCACACCTCCTCAACAACAACAACAGCAACAAAGGTAACCTAGCTCCTAAATAAGTTGAAACCTTCTTCGAAGGCCAAAGAAGATTGAGTGCAGTGGCTCATGCCTGTAATCCCAGCACTCTGGAAGGCCAAGGTGGAAGGATCACTTGAGCCCAGGAGTTCCAGACCAGCCTGGGCAACACAGCAAAACCTTGTCTCTATAAAAACTAAAAAAAAAAAAAAATCAGCCAGGTGTGGTGGCGTGCACCAGTAGTCCCAGCTACTTATGAGTCTGAGACAGAAGGATTGCCTATCCCTAGAAGGTTGAGGTTCAGTGAGCCATGATTGTGCGGTCGCACTACAGCCTGGGCGATGGAATGAGACGCTGACTCAAAAATAAATAAATAAATAAATAAACAAATAAATAAATAAATAAAGGACCAAAGAAATAATACCCACATCTGGTTAGCTTGGAATCCACTGAAGAATCATGCCTAGTTCCATCCTGTGCTTTACACAATAACAGTGTTAGTCTACTGTGGCTGCACATAAGTCAGTAAGTGTTAAGCCATGAATAGGTAAGATTCCATCTGCCTGGCAGTGATTTCTGGGCAACCTTAAAAATTATTTTCTAACCATGGCTAGGTCAGAGAATACACACGTGCTTGAGCAGGTCCCTCATGTTGCAGGAGGTCCACTGCCCGGAAGGCCCTGAGAATCATCCGGGCCTTGGGCTTCATGTTTGCTAATAAGTGCATCTGTGCTATTTCCAGCGTGAACATAAATCAGCCTGCAAGTGAAAACTGCTAGCTCAGCCCAATCTGCAGGGAATCCACAACCACCGCCAGATTCTGGTTACAACAGAGTCATGGAGGGGAAGAGGAGGGAGTCACAACATCAGAAGCAGAACCAGGTCTAGGAATCCGGCTGTGTGTGCTGGGAGAGATGACCGGTAGTTAGAGGAATTTTTTTTTTAAATCTACTATATATGTAGATAGACTCAGAGTTCAATACCCATGAATCAAAACCAAAGCCATGAATATAATAATAAAAATCAAGACAAGTCAGCCATTCCTTATACTCTGCCTTGTTCTAAAAAAGGATTTGGGGCAATTTAAACAGCTATTCAGTAATTATACTTTGATAAGTAGGTACTTAAGAAACCACACTGAGTCACATGGCAGTCCTTCCGTCACATCCCAAAGATAGAAGACGAGCATCCTGCACCTATCGCTGGCCTGATTGGTGCTTCTGACCTGGATTTAATCGCCATAAAGCACTGACACCTCCTAGATTTACAGCAGCACTTCCTTTCACCACAGAAGCTTGACCCGACTGCGTCAACAGCCCCTGCTACCTGGCAAGCACACAGCTCCCAACCCAGCTTTCACCCGTTTTTCCTGGTACCTTCCTGGCTAACCTGGACACCTTCCCACACTTACTGTAGTCAGCACTTAAGTGCTTCCTCTGCCAGCATCTGTAACATTTTCAACTCCCCCCAATTTCCTCAAAGTCCCTCTCAAAAGATCCCATCTCTGATCTCTCCATTCTTGCTACTGAGCAAAGCTAGAAGACAACATACAAACATACCATCTAGCCAGGTGCAGTGGCTCACACCTGTAATCCCAGCACTTTGGAAGGCGGAGGTGAGAGGACTGCCTGAGTCCACAGGTTCAAGATCAGCCTGGGCAACCTGGCGTAGACCTCATCTCAAATCAAAAAATTAGCTGGTCGTGGTGATGCACACCTGTAGTTCCAGCTACTTGGAAGGCTGAAGCGGAAGGAGCGCCTGAACCCAGCAGGTCAAGGCTGTGGTGGTGGTGAGCGGGCCGCTGCACTCCAGCTTGGGCAACAGAGTGAGACTCCAACTTAAAACAAACAAACAAAAAAATGCACCATCTGGCCTGTTTCAATTTCAATCTGGCATCTCGTGATGCTACATTTATTTTTAATAACTCCTAATTAAAGTTGTGGGAGTTCATTATAAAAAATCTGGGTACCTACAAAAATACTCAATAGCTGGAGTAAAAACCACCTACAATTCCAAAGAGCCAGAGAACTGCCGGCTAGGAAGACAACAGTTTCTCAGGCCCTTTCCTCTACACATCAATAGTCACAGATTTTCTTTCCCAACCTCAAATAGCACTGCTCCTTATGTGGGCTGCCCTTTTAACTTAATTTAGCATGAAATTTTTCCTATGACATTAAATATTCTTCATAAATTAGAACTAATGGCTGCATAGATACTGCATCCTATGAACACAGCATAATTCCACCAAATTCCATTACTAGACATTTAAGCAATTCCCAATATTTTGTTGCTAATCTTGCAATAAATGCCCTTAAATCTCTGTATACATATAACAACAAAGCAATAAAAACAAGTAGCAGCTCCATCACTGTCTACCTGGTAAGACCAGGCATGGTTCTAAGCACAATTTTTTGGAACACGCTATTTCATTTGATCCTCACAACAGCCCATGTTACAGATGAGGAAACTGAGGCTTAGTGGGTTAAGTACCTTGCACACATCGCACTCTTGTTTAGTCAGCCTTTAAAGTCAGTTAAACCTTACTACTCTAAAACTCAGGCTTTTCCCCATGACATTCCATCTCTATTTCCTTAGGATATATATCTGGCAGAATTGCTGACTCCAAAGCTAGGAACATTTAAGACTCTTTAGAATGTGCCAAACTGTCCCCCAAGAAAGTCCTTCCTACTCCTGCTTGCACTGGTACATGAACATCCGTTTTCCTTCCTGCACCCTCATCATGTGGGTATTACTTTGTTTTTGTTTTTTTTTTTAAGTCCATCTGGCAGGCAAGAAATGGCTTCTCATTTTAACTTGCATTTTTTTTTTACTAGTAAGACAAAACTCATCCACAGATATTTACTGCCAGTCTAAAACTTCATTTGTGAATTCCCTGTTCTTTCTACAGCAGGGGTACGTTGTCCTTTCCTTTGTGATGAAGGCTTGACAGGATTTTACTGGTGGTCCCTCCCTCCTGCCTCCCTATCAGAGTCCACTACCCCATGAGCTCCTGGACGAGAAAGTCCAACCTACTCACATCGCCAATTCAGACAATGTTCTCTGTCCTTCCTTTAGATCTCAACTCCTTCAAACAAATGGATTCTGTCCACTCCTTCACTTTCTCAACATCCATCTTTCTACACTCAGGTGAGCGCCCCCTCCTTTATGTGATCATCAACGGCTAGACTGCCTCAGTAATTCTGGAGCTTTGTTGTACAGCAGAATCAACTGGGGGGCTTAGTGAAAATACACACAGATGTCAGGCCCCAGCCCAGAACACAGCTCTCTGGAGGCGAGGCTGGGCATGTGTTCCTGGTGAGTCAAACAACTCTTCAGGTGGATTAGAAGACCCTATGTCCCCAAGAATCTGTTGTTTGTCCAAGGTCACCAGGGCCCTATTGGTCTGGGTCAATGGTGTCTCCTCTTCTATTTTCTTTTTAAAAATAAAAAGAACCTATGCATTTTATTTTTTTGAGTTGGGGTTTCATCTGTCACCGAGGCTGGAGTGCAGTGGCACAATCATGGCTCACAGCAGCCTCAACCTCCTGGTCTCAAGTAATCCTTCAGCCTTAGTCTCCCAAGTAGCTGGGACTATAGATACGCACCACCATGCCTGGCTAATTTTTTTATTTTTTGTAGCAACAAGGTCTCGCTATGTTGCTCAGGCTGGCCTCAAACTCCTGGGCTCAAGCAATGCTCCCACCTCGGCCTCCCAAAGTGCTGGGATTACAAGCATGAGCCACTGTACTTAGCCTCCTAATTGTCCATCTTCAATAACCCCTGCATTCAAAACTGCTGGCCCGGGCCATCGCCTTGCTAAGCTATAGTGTGACCGTGTGCTTTGGCCCCCTCCTCTACCTTGGGGAGGTGAATCTCCTCTACCTTGGGGAGGTGAATCTCCTCTTTCTCTCTCTCTCTTATGTACTTTCTAAATAAACTATATTTTCTAATCTAAAAAACCCCCCTAAAACTGCTGATCCTCGCTCCTTGAAATCATTTCCCCGCTTTGAGTCTCGGACGTATTCTGGTCCTCCTCCTACCTCTCAGATCACTACACTTCCGGCCCTCCTCTTCTTCCTACAGCTCTCCATGGATATGTTCTCCACTTATTCAATAGCATTCTCTATCATTTCAACCCCAGAAGTCTCTCCTTTCTGTTCTATAGTATTTAAACATCATCATACTTTCCCCCCTTGGCCTTCCGCTCTTATTTCTGTACATCAACTACCTTAACTACTTCTGTGGTTTCAATTACTGAAATGATGAGCTGACTCCCAAAACAAAAATTTCCATTCCTGACTTATCACTTGAATATGTGTCTCATACTTTAAGCAGACCACAGGATGTCTGTAGTGGCTAGCCTTCCATCACATAAACTCAGCATGGCTCAACACGTACAAAGGGAACTGCCCCTCACTTACTGCCCTGCTGTCTCTGGAAGGAACGTTCGGTGTCATCTTTGCAGAAAGCTGAAAGAAAAGATCGGTCTGGCCTTTCCAACGTCATGTTCATCCCCATCCTTCCCCATTCAAGAACCAACTGCCAAAATAGTCAAGCTTAAATTCTCCAGACTGTTTTCAAAACACGCAGAGATCCACCCACAACACTACTTACTCAACCATCTGTCTAGTTTTCCTCTAATTAGGAAGGTCTCCTCTCCATCATCTTCTAATTCTTATGCATTCTTGCCTCTGTTCCTGCAACCCCAGGCCCAGGCCCTTTGAATGCCCTTCTCTTTCTCTACATTCACCCAAACCCTAAGAAGCACAAGTTCAAGTTTTACTTAGATGACAAGGCTCTCTCGTATCATTAAAGTCCACAAAAATCTCTTTCTCTGTACTCCTGTAGTCATCAACATCATACTATTTTGTCACTAAAACAATTTTTTTGTTTCATCTTGGTTGCTCTTATCTCTTCTACTTGACTATCAGCTACCAGAAGGCAAACAAAACCACTTGATGAATAGTACATTTTTCTTTCTAGAAGACATCTTAAATAACATTTATGTGGGAGTGTATTGCTCTCAACATTATATATCAAATTAAAAAAACCCAATAATCCTAATTCTGAGGTTCAAGGGCTCTACCTATTTCAGTATTTTGTGCTTTATAGCATTAGATTATTTCCTATTCCAAAATTACTGAAGGCTGAAATCTATAGAGGCGGTCCTCATTGCAACCATCTAAAACAGTTGATCAAAGAAAGAGAAATCCAGGAAGCCATGCAAATATCTAAATACAAATCTGTTTGGGGAGTGGGAGATGGGGAACACATGGTAAGAAAATACATGCAAGAGAACTCCTGGGTTACTTGGAAAGAATGATCAAAGCCATGTTCACTAATACAACAGACAGATGAGATGAGTCTACTATGAACCCCTAATTCTTGTTAGGTAGTTCTTCAACAGCAGGCCCTTAATTTGAATAGAAGTCACTGCTGTCATTTACGGCTGCACAAACCCAAGAGAAACTGAACTTGAGCGGCTAATTTGTTTGCACCTGCAGTTTCAGGAATGCAGGTAAGGGGCAGCCATGGGCATTAAGCTTCCTTTTATGAGGATCTCATCTACAAGTAACATGTCACAGCTGTTCTTCTCAGGTCCTGGGGCAGCTACTTCCAGCACTTGAGAAACCTCACCCGACATTCCTGGATAGAGGAAATATGTCCTTTCCAATAACTCCGCCCACTGGTATTCACAGGACATCAGGGAAGCCCAGGTAAGGGTGAGGCAAGGGGTGGCCCCGGGTGAAGAAAAACCTCCTCCAGCAGGCATCTCCTGACTCTCTGGAAAAAGGAGTGTGTTTTCCTCTCGGTAGGAAAAAAGCCACCCAGTGGGCTCACCATTGGTAGCTCACTCTGGCACACGGCTCCGGAATTGGCACCATGACAAAACAAATAAGGTTGCCCTTCGAAGACTCATTAATAGGGAAACACACACACATAGCTGCTCACCAGCACAAGCACAGCGAGTTCTTCAAATGTCCCTGGCTCTTAGCATTCATAGCTCTTCAAGCAGTGGGGCACCAAAGGGATACTAAATAAAGCAGGAATGGACACTGGAAGGTGGAGCCATTGGCAAGGGCATGAAGCAGAGACGCCTGCTGCAGAGGCAAAAGCACACACACAAGGTCCTCCCATGCCCCGGGAAGGGTGTGGCTTGGCTGAGCACCCTCAAGAAACCCCTTCCGGTCATGTGTACTGAGCTTCCCCCCAACCTGTATTTGGAGGGTGTGCTGTGGGCAGCATTCCTGTCACAGAATTCCTTCTTACATAACTCACTGCACTCGACTGAGGATTGGAGAAGCATATTTCATCATTGAGAGACCTCAGATCCTTAGAGGTCTAGGGAGCTGTTTCCAATTTCAATTATCTTCCAACAGCAGCAGGAACCACCACCAGGACCTATGGGCTTCAAGATAGACTGAAGGAGACAGATTCTGTTCGAAAGACTTCCAAATCCCAGCACTTAAAACCCAACTGGGAGGGAGACAGGGCCATGGTGGTGGGGCCGGGGGTGGAGGGTGTAATGAAACTTAATCACGTGTCCCGTTCTTCACTGCCCCTTCTCCATCCCACATGGTAATTACAAAGCCCATTATTTGCACTGTTACTTTTAATCAAGAAAAATATATTGAGACACATTTACCATTGGCCACTTCAAAGAGTGGCCTTGGTAATTAGGCAAAACAACAAAGGAAAATTTCTTCTTAAAGTGTAAGGATCCAAGAGTTCACACTTCCTTAACCTTCCGGAAGCCACCCAAAGAACCAAGTGACCGTGGGTATTAATTACACCCTCAAACACCCAGCAAAAAAATGGCACAGAGTGTCTTTCTTCTCTTGTTGTACCAAATGCTGCTTTGGGGCCAACAGCTGCTATGAAGAATCACCAAGGCCACGTTAAATAGTACTTGGATTAATTATGCTTGAAAGTCTCTTATCCAAGCACTGCTAAGACCGAACAATTGAGTTTGGGAATGAGTGTGGTTACATATTTTTTTCCTTAATGGTTTCCTGAACACCCTGGTTAGGCCTGGTCCCAGGGGGAAGATTGCCAGTTCAAGTCATAAAATGTGATCAATGTGGATCAAGACCCTGTGCTAAGTGTCTAGGCTGAGAGAGGAGAGCCGTACTGGTGCAAACACACAAACATATGAAAAATGCATGTTAACATGAAGAGCTTCAGCTTCCTTTCTGAAGCCGCACTCTCTCTCTCCTTTCACCCCTAGTCCTCTGCTCAGCCCACCTCAACTCCCAGCTACCAGTTCTAATCCTAGACGGTGCTGGAACAAGAGAACATTTCGGAAAGTATTCCTGCAGCTCCAAAAGACTTCCTCATCAAGCCATGGCAAGACTGGGGGAGTCAAACCTGACTGGTGAATGGGTCCAATTTCTTTGGCCTCAATAACACTGGGCCACTGGGGTTCTGGCCCTAATGGTCTTAATTTTAAGCTCCTCTGCATAAGGCTTATCCAAAACTCATTGGCTGCTCTGATTTTCATTCATTCCCACAGTATTTATGGAAAGTCGACGACATCCACAGCATCCCTTGCATCACTCCAGACTCCTGCTGGCTTGTTCTCAGTAGAGTCCAGGCATGCAAAGAAAGAATCTGGAAGCCACCGATTAGGACACTGGTGGGAACAGACTCAGCACTTCACATGGGCACTGAGATTCACTATATCAACACAAATATCTGGGTCACTGCTCCCTCCACTCCAGTCTTGCTGCTCTGATGCCAGAACCTGTGCTTCTGTTGACCAGGTGTGGCCCATCACGTTCAAAACATGGTTTGACTCTTGCAACACATGGCTTGGCAAGCTGCCTCGAGACTTTAGGGTACTGGGGAACACTGAGGCCCTGAGACTTCAAGAGTCCCTCTCTACCAGTCCCCTAAGAAGTTCTAATCCCTCTTGGTGGTCTTACCCTCAGTTCACACAGGAGCCACCAATTAAAGGAATTTTGGGATGCTTGGGATTTCTTGATGGTCCAACATCCCCCTAACCTCATGAAGGTCATGTTGTCTTGCAAATATCTCTAAGAAACTGCTAGAACCACTGAACTGGCCTCCCCACAAGCATTTCCCCTTCTTTGATGTTGCTGAGTTGACAAGAAAGGATGTGATTTCATTTCTACTGGCTCCTCTCGGGTAACCCAACAGGTTTCCCACTTCCTCACCTGCCCTTTGTGTTCCCATCCTGGTTTCTTTGGCCTCGGTTCCTCTTTAGGCTGGGCCTTGTGACTGTACAGGCTCCAAACACATAAGCAGCAGAATGTTCTGGAGGCAGCATCCAGCCTCCCCAAGAATTATCAAGAAGGGCCAGGCTTGGTGTGTCGACCCATCCACTGCACTCCACAAAGAAGAAGCCTGGTCCAGTTGTCACGTGACCACACAATGTCCTTTTATAGAGTCTCATGCTTGTGACTCGTACTGAGAGTTACGGGGGGATGACGCAGAGGGGAGAGTCTTGTTCTTAATGGGCTTATAATTGAAGCATAAAGTCTGGGAATTAAAATGAACTACCTCTGAGAAGTCTATTCAGCAACCTTTGCTTGGCTTCGAGCTGTCCCCTCAACCACCAGTTCCCTGTCACAGGTCTGTAGGGGGAAAAATTCACTCTCCACACAGGTCAATGGGAGGAGCTAGAATTTCTATAATTCACTTGATGTCTATCTGCAGGGAATTTGGGAGAAAGAAAAGCAAAAGCATAAACTTATCACACGGATATTTTACTAACCCCAGAGGTGGAGCAGCAAAAACCAGTGTACAATTATGGAATTGGGGGGAAAAAAAATAAAGAAGAAAAAAAGGATGAGGATTTTCTTTTCTTTTTCTTAAGGGACTCTTTCCTAGGCATTTGCTACCCAGCCCTTTCCGCCTCTGGAATGGAAAGTGTTACTCACTGCAAGGCCTCTTGCTAATTGTGGGTTTTTATTTTTATTTCCTATTACCCTCTCGCACGCCTGATGAGATTATTTTACCGGAACTGACACAGCTGGAAGCAGCAGGCATACGTGGAGCCTCTGAGGAGGTGATGCAATTTCATTTTCATTGATCAGAAATCAGCAGGGCAGTAAGTGATGGGAAATTCCATTAGAAGAAAACTTGCAAGCCATGAGCCTCAACTTCCTAGCCACACCCAGGACCCCCCAGAGGTCTCACCTTCCTCTGGATGAAGTCTACACCATGAAGAGGATCGGAAGCACCCTCCTTGAAGAGGAATGAAAGGACAAAGGCCATGCTGCTGGCCTGGGAGAGCCTCTGCCTTTAGGAGAACAACAAACAGCAGGACTCCCTGAACCAAGAGGCACCTCGACAATTCTCTGTGGATTACAGGGAAGTTTCCCAGGGAGGCAGAAGGAGCTCCCTTACAACTAATCCCCAAAGTCCCTTAAAACCAGTGCTTAGAAGTTCCCTTTCCAAGTATCAACAAGCAAGAGAAGAGGAAGTCACTAAGCAAGTTGTAAATACAGCCCCCAACCACTCACAGAAATGATCCCAAAGGCACTTACCATTTAATGAGTGCCTACTGCATATCAGGCACTGTGCTATGCGCTCAACACACACAGACTCCAGTCCTCACCTAACCCTCTAGGACAAATGTTCTTTTCTCTCTCTCTCCCAGACAGTGTAAGGGGGAGAGCCAGTAAGAACCAACACCTTCCTGTGGGTCAGCCCAAATTCTCACAAACTGCAAAGGATGGCTGAGTGTCAACAGAAAAGCTCACTCTTGAGTCTTAAGAGAGAATGCAGCACATCTGATGGATTAGTCTGCTCCCTTCTGAGGTGGCAGAAGACAGATACTGATTCATCCACCTCCACCATCCTCAACACCGCAACAACAGCACTCTTGTGTCCAAGGCTGAAATCACAGGTGAACTTCTCTTCGGAATGTGTAGAATGGCTACCATTTTAGCAGTTGAGATCCCTCCAACTGTTTGCCTGGAAATATCACTTTGCTCACCAAAGGACTATGGAAAAAACAGCAAGGAACTCCTCAGGAAAACAACTTCTACAAGCAGCACCACCAGCCAGGTGGCTTCCCAGACCTCCGTGGATCATTTTGCCATGGGAAACATGGCCGCAAAATTAACTGTGCTCCAAGCTCCTCACTAGTGAAATGAAAATTTTTACTTTTAATTTAATTTTATTTTTTTCAGTCAGAGTCTCACTCTGTCACCCAGGCTGGAGTGCAGTGGCACACTCACAGCCACTAAAGCCTCAACCTGCTGGGTTCAGGTGGTCCTTCTGCCTCAGTCTTTCAAGTAGTTGGAACTGCAGGTGTGCACCACCATGACCGGCTAATTTCTTTATTTTTTGTAGAGACGCCAAGTTGCCCAGGCTAGTCTCAAAGCCCTGGGCTCAGGCAATCCTCTTGTCTCCACCTCCCAAAATTCCAGGATTACAGGCATGAGTCACCACGCCTGGCCTGAAATGAAAATTTTTTTAATGCATAAGTGATGACAACATGTCAAACCAAAATCTGACACGAAGCTTTTACTGAGCACCTAACCTGTGCCTCAACAGAACAGGAAATATACAAGGGGGAAGTGCAAAAATATCAGAATTATTTTTTGGAGGGTGGGCCCCTTGTAGTACCGGCTTCCCCCACTAGGTACGTGTTCTAGGAACTCATTGGCATCAATGTACCAGACAGCATTGTTGTGAGAAGCTGCATTCAACTTCTTTTTTTTTTTTCTGTTGGAGATCCTTTCAACGTATTTGCCCATTTTATCATGGGCGATTTACGAGCACATCTGCCCACAATGTGCTGAGTATTCTGCAGTTTTTGACCAAAAATGGCATGTCCCCTGTGCCTCACCCTCACCACTGACCTGATCTTACCCTAATGACTTTTTTTGTTTGTTTCCCCAGATGAAAAAGTTCTCAAAGGGACCTCTTTTGCCCATGTGAAAGAGGTGGAACAAAAAATGGGAGAAGCACTAAAAGGCCTCAAAATTGATGAGTTCAAAAACTGTTCTGAGCAATGGAAAAAGCATCTTAATCGGTGTATCGCATCAAACAGAGAGTACTTTGAAGGTGACTGAAGTTTAAATAGTGTAAGAATGAATACACAATTTTTTATAAATAAATTCCGTTTTCTGGGAGTCCCCCCTTGTACACAATATGGCCACTGGCCTCCATGCGTTTACAGACTAGAAAGAAGGTCACACAAGAATACCCAGTACACAGTTACACACAGTTACTGCTGACAGGAGTACACACCACAATATCATGGCAGAAATCAAGGCCAGGGCAAAAGAAGAAAGAAAAAAAAAACAAAAGTAGAGGAAAATCTGAGACAAAAATGAAGCTTAAAATGCATAGTAATAAGCTATACTTTGGAGCCATACATTTGGTGCTAAATGTTTTAAAAGTCAAGAAGAGAAAAGCATTATCAACCCTGTTTTAGGTGCATTGCTCACAATATACAAGAGAAAATAATCAAGATTGTTTAGCTCCAATAATTTCTCAACTGCCAAAATGGGGTAAAACTGGCAGCAAGCCGGGTCTTCAAGCCTGTCTTCCTGATCTCTTTCGGGACATAATAATGAGACTGCTTGGGTTTGAGGCTGTCTAGTCTCACTGCTTCCTTTGACTGACAAGAATAATGACCCCAGAGAGTGCTGATGGTTTGCCAAAGGTCAGGCAGCTGGTCAGTGGCAGAGCTGAGATGAGAACCTGAGTATCTTCACACCACACCAACGGTGCTCTCTACCACATGTAGCTGCTTTCCATTATCCTTTAAAATCCACAGGCTGGTTGGATGGGCAGGGGCACATGGAGGTTGGGGAAGAGGAGAGACTGTTGCAGATTTAAAGAGACACAAAACAACTAAATGCACTATGTAGGCTTCATTTGGACACTGATTCTAACCAACTATCAAAAGCCATTTTGGGGACAATCAGGTAAGTCTGAGTCACAGTTTGGGATTAGAAGATGTTGAGAATTCATCAGTTTTGTTAGGCAATAATATTATGTTTACATAAGAAAATGGCAAAGTATCACGATAGCTTTTATTGGCTTTAAAATATTCAGCAATGAATAAAAATTTTTCAATAAATCTAGCAAAAAGTTTATTGTTAAATCCAGGTGACGGAGTTATGGGAGGATTCGTTACATTATTCTATTTTAACACAGTAATTTTTTTTCCTTAATGGTTACCACATTAACATTACATGGTGGCTCATGTCTGTAATCCCAGCACTTTGGGAGGCTGAGGTAGCAGATTCGCTTGAGCCCAGGAGTTCGAGACCAGCCTGGGCAACATAGCAAGATCTCGTGTAGAAGAATGTGTAGAACAGAGGAAAAGACACTAGGCATTTATCCCCTGGGCATGGCACCTGGCCTGTTTATTTATTTTATTTTTACTTTTTTTTGCTTCCACTGTATTCAGGAAAAAGTCTCCATGGGGTACTCTGGCCCATTTATAAGTGGTAACTACCAACATCATTACCTGTTTACAACATTAGCCTGTTTACAAAAGTTTGCCTAAGATTGAAGAGCTTGAATAAGAGCTTTGAGCCAAAGTCTGATTAGGAAAACAAAAATGTGTCCATTGAAAGCCTCCACTTGTTGATTTAATGGGTTAAAATTTCGGTAAGTTTACAAAATAAGGAGATATTTACCACCAACCCTTGTTTTTGAGCACACTGTCTTTTATCTCAGCGTGAATGTTTTATAAGTTACCTTAATTGCTTTGTAAGGCCTGAACTGGGCTGCTTCTCATTTGGGCAGTTTCTCTAGTGTTGCTCGGTAGGTAAATGGCCCACACCCTCCATCATTCAGCACGGCCTGCCTTGGACCACATATGCCATCACCATGCTTCGGGCTGCTGGGAAATACTCTATGTCAGGAGTCCTCAACTCCCAGGACCATGATGGACTGGTCCACAAGCTGTTGGGAACCCAGCTATATACAAGCAGGCGAGCAAGCAAAGCTTCATCTGTATTTGCAGCCACTCCCCATCACTCATATTACCACCTGAGCTCCGTCTTCTGTCAGATCAATGGTGGCATTAGATGCTCATAAAAGCACGAACCCTCTTGTGAACTGTGCATATGAGGGATCTAGGTTGTGCGCTCCTTATGAGAATCAAATGCCTGATGATCTGAAGTGAAGCTGAGGCAGTGATGCTAGTGCTGGGGAGCAGGTGCAAATACAGATTAACATTAACAGTGAGGTTTAACTGCACATCCCCAACCCTCACCCCCAGCCTGCGGAAAAACTGTCTTCCATGAAACCAGTTCCTGATGCCAAAAGGCTTGGGGACCACTGCTCTAAGCGATGGACTTCTTCACAGGGGCAACAATGCTTGCCCAAGAACACAGTCACACCCACCACCCACCTCCCAAGGAACACATAACAATGCTCCTCACATTTGGACAATGATTTTATACATTTTCAAACACTCTCACCTGACCTCCAAAAAAATCTTCTTTAAATACACAGAGTAGGAATCACATTTCAGAGGTTTAAAAAAAAGTCACTCAAACATAGTGTTGTTCTTTCTCAAGGTCCCACAGCCACTAGTCACACAGCAAGGATGGGGACCCAGTCTCCAGGTTTCTACTCCAGCGTTCTTAACTTGAAGACATCACTTCCTCAAAGACAGTCACCAACCCGCAGAAAACAGGAAGGATAAAGACAGAGATCTACTTGCTGCACACCCAAGTGTCCAAATCCTTCACAAACACATTTCAATTAAGAGAAAAAAATATGAGTGCACCAAAGACCCAAAAAAGGTTATTTCACTGGTAACACCTTAGAAAAGCAGAGTGGAGTTACAAATAATGCCAAATACTGAGTTGCTCTGCACAGACAAGGGCTTTGATGGGAAGACATTAAGTCATAAACTTTTACATAGATCAGAATGTCAGAGGTCTGGAAAACAAGTTCAGTACAGCACCAAATTGCTGAAGTGAGGATCTTTGGCTGTAAGAAGGTGTAAGATAAGACTAGGATGAGTAGTAGGCAGCCCCTAAAAGACCCTCTACTGTGCAGACAACACTACCGCCCCAAACAGCCTGGCCACTGGGTTCAGAAAGCTATTTGTAAAAAGACGTAATAAGCTGCTGACATCCAGGAGGTCCTCAGGAATGAGGCTGAACCTGAAAGAGCTAGTGTCAGTGCAGAGTTCAAGCTAAGACCAATGGGACAACGTAAAGGGAGACTCTGGCCAGAGCATCACTGTATCATGACCCAAAGCTAGTGCACAAAGCTATATAAAACCAAAATGCAGGAAATGGGCTTGCTCCACCTCGCAAATGTCACTTATCCTAAGAATGTGAGCAGTTTCTTCAGTCTACCCTCTGACATTGGCAGGGAGACCCCATTCCTACCATGATGAAAAACAACGTGGTGAATTAGACAACTTAATAACTACTGACCACCCTCTGAGACTAACTGATGGAACTGAGTGACATTTTTAGGAAGAGCATTCATGCTGAAAATGTCAACCAAGATAGTCTGGGTAGACGAAGGGTGGGGGGCAGAAGTGAGTGAATCCAGAACACAAGGAAGAGTCCAGGATCCCTCGTCATCCAAGTTGGAGGGAGGATGACCTCAGAAGGTAGGGTCAAGAGAGAAGACCTAAGCCCGGCACAGTGGCTCATGCCTATAATCTCAGCACTTTGGGGGGCTGACGCGAGAGGACTGCTTAAGTCCAGGAGTTCAAAACCAGCCTGAGCAATATAATAGCAAGAACCTATCTCTAAAATTAGTCAGACACGGTGGCATGTGCCTGTGGTCCCAGCTATTTGGGAGGCTGAGGCGGAAGGACTGTTTAAGCCCAGGAGGTCAAGGTTGCCATGAGTCATGATTGTGCCACTACACCCTGGTCTGGGTGACAGAGTGAGACTCAAAAAACACAAAAATAAAAAAAAGAGAAGAGGCCTCGGTCCTGTGCAAACCCTTCAACCACATTAGACCATTCCCAACAGTCATCCTAGCGACGGAGGGGATCCACCGCTCCTCCCTGGGGCCCTCCCCTCACTGGCATAGGTCCATCTACTGCTCACTGCCATGCGCGGGCTTGGCCTCTGCTAGAGTGTAGGGGAAGGCCCTGCACAGCAAGCCTGTGGTCTGGTACTAAAGTCACACCTTGCCATCACTCCCCTGACCACACCATTTATAGCCTAGAGCCTGCCATCTTGCTGCCAGACTCTAAATGGCCTGGCTTCCTGACCCACTCTTGCATGGACCCTTGGCCAGTTGGGGCTTAAATTCCATGGGCAGAACCACATACACCTGTGACCCCCTTGCCTATACCTGCCACACTCACCCAAACGCACCCTAATCGCCTACCTGCTCAGGCTTCCTCCACATCTGATAGTTTCACTCCTGGCTCCTTTTTGGGGGCAGCCACAAGGCAGGCTGCAGCCTGGCAAAACAGGCAGGAGAGTGGCAGCTGACCCAGAATCAGCTACCTCCTGGTCCAACTGTCATCTCCTCTACCTCCCTTCCCCAATGACTCCATGGTACTGTGCTTGCAAACTTTAAACATTTCATTTGTGAGACATAGTAGATGGCTTTCTGCTAGAGGTCAATGTCACTCAGGTTAAGCAGCACCTGTGTTGCTGGGTCTGCAACACTGAGGACCCAAGTGATGGTCTTCAGTAAGGCTGGGCCAAAGAGGCTAAGCCTCACTAGAGTGTGCAAGGTAAACCTGAGGCCTCAACAAAATGTATGTATACAAAACTTATACACACACACACAACACACATACACATATACATACATACATAGTATATATGTATATGTCTATATACATGTATGTGTGTATATATAAATATGTGTATATATTTATATATACACATACACACATATCTCTAACTTAAAATAAAATAGAATAATTAAAAGAGGAAAAAAAGCATGCTTTGGGAGATCAAGGCAGGAGGATGGCTTGAGCCCAGGAATTCGAGGTGGCAGTCAGCTATGATTGTGCCACTACACTCCAGGATAGGCAACAGAGCAAGATCCTGCCTCAAAAAAAAAAAAAAAAGATAGAAAAAACACCAAAGAAGTCAACACACACCACCACCACCATCATGACTTCACTGGCAAGATCTTATCCCAAAAGTGTCTGATGATTGACCTAATGCTACCTAATCCCTAAATGACAGAGTCTGCCTGTTGGCACGGTCTGGGGACTGGACTTCAGCTGCTCTCCTAGAGCAAACTGTCCCTGTCACCTTCATTTCTTCAGGGAAAAGAGGAATGTAAACATTAACCAGAGCAGAGATGGACATACAGTGAGAATGATATCATCTCAGGCAGCACCAAAATCTATGTCCAGAATTCTGTCATCTTATGATTAACTGTGTCGCTCCAGACAGTCACTGGTCCAGGGGAACTTGAATCCTAGTACCAGATGTCCTTAAGTAAGTGGTTTCTCTCTAAAAGTAAAATGTGGATCACAAAACAAATTCAAGAAGAGTCCCAGGAATGCCTGTTGCATAAGGGTGTAAGAGCTGCAGTCCTCAATTAAATTCCACACACACCAATTTTCCCCAGGGGAGAGTAGTGGTAGAGTTGAAAGGAAGAATGGAATAGACCGATCCAAGGCAAAAAAGAAATGAAATTTTTGCTCGAGATTCAAATTCCTGAGTCACAGTTGAAACTCTATGGCTATAATTGTTTCATACACTGTCTCCACACCAAAAAAAAGAGATGCCTTTAAAAAGTTTCATTGGCTTCAAGATTCCTTGTTTAAAACCTTCCCTTCTCCTGGGTGCTTAGAGATAAAAGCTGTGTTGGACTCACTGGCAGGCTGTCAAATTCCAGCACTTGCTTGGGCTGAGACCAGAGCTGTCTTCCACCCAACCATGGAAAGCAAAGGCCCTGCCGGCAGAGCAGGGGTTAATGGAAGCTGACCGCAGCACAGTTGTTAAGGTAATCAATACCACTGAGATACTAAAGCAGCATAAGCCACAATATTGATTGCCAAGCAGATGATAAAACTGTTTATTATGATAATTGCAGGGTCCCTGCAAGATGCTCCCAGCACTTCCTAAAGCTGTTTACAAAACTAATAAAGATTTGCCATTTCAAGGTCTTCCATTTTAACCCTCCCCCAAACTCTCACAACCTTCTTGCCCACCACCAAAAGGCAAGCCTCATCCCCCCAGCCCACCCCACCCCCTGGGCTTTCAACACATTCCTCCCAGGGACAGGCGCCGCTGGCCTGTCCTAGGTGGAGCCTCACTCTCAGAGCCTCGAAGGAACAGACTGTCCTCCACCCTCGCCCTGCCCCCAGCTTCAGGAAAGGGAGGACGGAAGCACAGCCGACAGCCACTCAGGGCGCTCAGATTTCCTCCCTAGAACCCGCCATGTGATAATTATGGGGTTTTATCGATGGAGGGGGGCTGCTCAGGCTCCTTGGGCTGACATCCATTTGTTATAACACATTTAAGAAACCACACCACCTTGGTTTGTAATTAAAACTTCTCTAGAGAACTTGGTGGCCATAGAACAAACAGCACATGGTCAAATGCTGATTCTAGAATGTTTTTCCACCAACAGTACCCAACAGTGACTTTGGCTGCTGAACTGGGCTCAGGCCTCAAGTTCTATCATGTCGAATGCACCATCTAGTTTTTTATTAGCAAAGGAAATTAACCCCCTCTTGGCTGCAAACACCACCGTCTGCCTCGAGACTCAAGTCCTTGGAGTACCAGCAATGTCCTCCAGCCTTGATACCCTCCATGTTCAAGATCAACTAGAACGTGGAGAGCTTTCTCAGTTCAAGTGGGCATCTCACAGGTAGCATAATGATGTCCTTCAAACTGCTCAAGGGAAAAACCCTTTGGGTCCTGAGATGAAGTATGGTAGACTCAGGACTGCAAAGCTCTGCAAATATACTGAAAGTGTGTTTTTAGTGTGAAAGGGGGGGGGAGTTCCCAAGTTTTAAGAAGAACCTAGCAGCCGTGACACTGACAGCTGACGGCAAGCCCTCATCCCTTGCTCAGCCCTCAACAGCTTTGGCTCAATCTACAGCAGCCAATAGGATTTTATCCGCAATAGAATCTGACTGAACTTGACCTTCAAAAGCACATATGCAACTCAGGGGACACTACTCTGAGATTTGATGGGCCAAGGTAGGATGATCTGGAGGCAGCTTTTATTTTTGTTCCAACCAACGCATAGAGAAATCGATCCCCAGTACTCTACCACCAACTCAGTCTAGGTAGGGAAACCTCTACCCACCCAATACCCTCCCTTTTCAGAAGCCCTGGATGTCACTGCTGACAGAGCGAGCCTGCGTGCACATGCACAGTGTAATTTTGAGGACCAGTAGAGACACGCAGCCCCTTTGTAGACACCTGGCTCTGCCTCACCTACTCCCAATCACACAGAAATCAGAAAACTGGAGCCAGTTTTATGTAGCGTAGAATCCCTTTGCCAAAGACCTTGTCATGAACTCGCAGATACCACAGCATGGCTGGAAGGTACACCAGGGATCCGTTTAACCCCGTTACCTGCTCTTAGAGGAATTATTTGGCAACCAGGATTGGCCGGAGGAAATCAGAAGCTTCCCTATCACTGCATTTCATGAACAATATGATCCCAGGCAGGCAGAGGATGGACAAATACCATCTACTAAACTCTGAGCTGGATGCCCTGTCCATTCACATATGCCCATGGGGTCCATGTTAACAAACGCCTCCCTGGATTTGATAACCAAAAAAAGTTTAATATTAAGTGTGACTAATTCTACTGTTCTTTTTTAGCCTCACTTGCACATATAAGTTGTCCTCTCAACAATAACTTCAACAAAAAATATGCCCTAAGAACGATATGGTCCACCCTTGGAAACTCGCCCACAAGGCCGGCCGAGCCTGCCTAAGTGCTAAGAACCATTTAGAAGCACTGTAAACCATTAGGGCCATTAGCTCTAATTTGACCTCCACAAAATAAATCAACCCACTAGGAACAAATTTAGAAGCTTTCCAAAGTCAAGTTCTCAAAATGCTGAAAGGCTCACATGCTTAGGCTAGCGCAGGGTACAGTGAGCCTGCCCCAGGGCTGTTCCTCCTGCTACCACCTTCCCTGAAGCCTGCTGAAGGGAGCATGCTCAGCTGGGACACAGGGACTCAGGATGCTTCTCAAGCCACCAGATCAGGAAGCTGTGGCCATCAAGAGTCGGAAGGCAAATCGGAACCCATTTGACACCACAGTTTAAGGGACTCAGTTTGGTCCTTCCTCTGAGGTCACATCACAGACAGTCTTCCATCTGCACTGCTCTAAATGTCTTCTTTCAAAAATTGTGGATATTTGGATTCATTTCCAAAATATTCTGATGGGCATCCAGTTGTACTGATGCTCAGCAACAGGTCAGGGTTCACGACTTTGTATCATTAAATGAGCAGGTGTCATACACATTCAGAACCATGATTAAGCAGGGCATGGTGGCTCACCTGTTACCCCAGTACTTTGGGAGGTGGAGGCGAGAGGATCACTTGAGTCCAGGAGTTTGAGACCAGCCTGGGCAAAATAGCGAGACTTCATCTCCACACACACAAAAACAAAAAAACAAAACAAAAAAAAGGCAAAAAAATTAGCCAGGAGGGGTGGCACATGCTTGTAGTCCCAGTTACTTGGGAGCCTGAGGCGGAAGGATTGCCTGAGCCCAGGAAGTTGAAGCTGTAGTGAATTGTGATCATGCCAATGTACTCCAGCTTGGGCCAAAGGGTAAAACCAGACAGAAAAAAAAAAGAACTATGATTCCTCGACATGAATATGTGTCAACACAGTAAATAATTTCTCCAACAAACTTATAACCATCAGCACACACTATAAATTTAAATTGCAAAATCATCATAATTTTTCATCTTTATTCTTCACTGATAATTACTTACTGCATGTTTTAATACTGATGGCACTGCCTTAATGAAGAGGCAGGAAGTGAAATAAACCATGACACCATCTGATTCCTCCAGCGCATGGGAGAAAGCAAGCTAAGAACACGTGTACTAGGTAAGGTGGGCAGTCAACATGGCTGAGTCAACAATCCTTCAGTTGTTTAAATGATAAAAACATATTGTGTAATTATTTCACTCGTCTTTACAGGACAGGAGGAAGAAATAAGTGGCAAGGATATTGGCAAAACAAGTGAGCAGTAACAGGAGAACCAGGATACAGCACATTGAGTTCCATAACCCAAGAGTCTGAAATGCCAAAAGCTGAGTAATCCTTTCCAGCTCCACCCAGTACAAATTTCCAGGTATCAAATTATATGTTAATTACATGAATGTGAAGTTATATGAGGGGAAGTGGTGTTAGTCAGCACCCGGGGGGTGGAAGTTCAGTAAAAATGCTGCATGTTTCATGCACAGGCCTGGGGCTCCTCTGGCTCGGGAGAAGAAGAGGAATTAGTACTCAGAAGGGCCAAGTGATCACTCCCAACCTTCCCCTAAAAGAGTGTCCATAGCCAATTCACTGGTCCTCTCCAGCTGAACTTTCCCAACTTATAAAACGACAAGACTTTTTCTTTCTGTTCATATGTTATACAAATCAAAAAGTGCTGGATCTTGGCCTGTTCCTGACTCAGCTGGTTCAAAGAAGGGCTCCCTCCCTAGCAACAGCAGGATGGGGAAGGATGGTTCCACTTAATGTGGCAGAGGGGGAAAAGCTAAATCCCCTCACACTGTCCCTTGGCTATTACTGAGGTTTAGAATGGCATGATGTTCTCCTGGGCCCTGGTCTCTCATGCTGGGAAAACACGCTGTACCTGTGACTAGATCGAACGCAGAGTTCTGAAACCACTCTGCAGCCCATGTCGCAGGCTGCAAGAACGTTATCAATATAACACATCGTACCCCTGCCTCCGAGGCCCCCATCAGCTGCATACTGATCTTGCCCTGATTGGAAGGGAGAGAGCGATGGTGAAGTACAAGCCTGTCCCAGCCAGGGAGGGGCTGGACAGACTGGAATGGAGCACTTAGGACCTTGCCACAGTGGCTGGGGGATCTTAGAAGAGATTTACCCGAGAGGAGTTGAACACTCTTTCCTTGACCATCCTTCTCACTTTAAACGATTTTTAAAAAATAATGCACCCAACAGGCAGATATTGGAGAGGCGCTAAACTAACACCTTGAAGTAGACCAATAACAAAAAAGTCCAAGAAAGCCGGATGTAGTGGCTCCCAACACTTTGGGAGGCCAAGGTAGGAGGACTGCTTGAGTCTAGGAGTTCTAGACCAGCCTAGGCAACATAGCAAGACCTCATCTCTATTAAATTTTTTAAAAAGAGAAAAAAAGAAAATGAAATTAAAAATAAAAAGTTCCAAACATAGCATAATATAGTGTCAGTACAGTACACTAGTCCCCCTTATCTGTGGCTTTGTTTTCCACAGCTTCAGTTACCTACTGTACAGTATACTAAGATATTCTGTGTGTGTGTGTGAGACAGAGAGAGAGAGAGAGAGAGAGAGACAGAGACCTCATTCACATAACTATTATTACAAAATATTGTTATAATTGTTCTATTTTATTACTAGTTATTGGTAACATCTTACTGTGCCTAGTTTATAAATTAAACTTTATCATAGGTATGTAGGTATAGGAAAAAAACATAGTGTATACACATATATTGGGGATGCCAAAAAATATATACACATTTTGAGTGATGTTATCTATGTATTATTTTTGTTTCGCCATAATCAGAAGTGTCTGGATGCTGGTGGTAAACACTTTGAGCACCTCTCATGATGGCAGAAGCCAAATGTAACTTGCATCCATCTGTTATCAGTATATACTGAGTATTACAATTTTAATACACTTTTTTCCCTTTCTTAAAACATGTATAGGCCGGGCTCAGTGGCTCAGCCTATAATCCCAGCACTTTGGGAGGCCAAGACAGGTTGACTGTCTGAGCCTGCGAATTCAAGAACAGCTCCAGCAACTTGGCGAGACCTCGTTTCTATAAGAAATCAAAAATTAGCCGGGTGTGGTAGCTCGCGCCTGTAGTTCTGGCTACTTGGAAGGCTAAGGCAGAAGGATCGCTGGAGCCCAGCAGGTCGACGCTGGGGTGGCCGAGTGTGTGCCATTGCACTCCAGCCTGGGTGCCAGAATAAGACTCCAACTCGGAAAAAATATATATTGTGCATACGTTTTTTGACACCGTGTGTGTGTGTGCATGTTTGTAGGTTTCAATATGATCCATACTTTCAAGTATTCACTGGGGGTCTTAAAACATATCCACCATGGATAAGGAGGGAACCACTGCAATGGCTAAGTATGTATGCTCTAGGCTGGCAACTCAGCATAGAGGCCATTCAAAAGCTGCAAATTCTCAACCTATTTTGGGCCTGTGGATCATCATACGTATGTTGTGTGTAAGGACCCTATTTGTCCCATTTGATTGTTAGGATTGACAAAGACAGTGAAATATTTAGCACAGTATATGCTTAACAAGAGTTAGCTAGTAATAATTATACACACAAACACACGCAGAGAGAAAGAGTACATTCTCCTCTGATTTGCATAACAGTCCAATGAAGGTGACATCCTCATTTCTAAGGCTCAAACCAGCAGAGAGACCAGCCCAGGGTCACAGATTTCATGAGACAGCAATGCTGGGCTTGAAAACAAGCACTGTCCCTTCCAGCTGAGTCTGTTTCACCACTCTCTTCCAGAGACACACACACACACCCCACTGGCCATGGGCTAGATGATGCCAGGCGATAGTGGGTGAACATTTTAAATTCCAATCGTTATCTACTGAATGTTTGAGCCTCTACAATGAACACAAATCTGTGATTCCTCAGATATAACTCCCTGGGATAAGGTGAAAGCAGGTATTTATGGTTTTAACAGAGGAGCCCATGGAGAGGGGAATGTAAAGCAAATAATACGGTACAGGTAGTGCAAAGATGGAACAAAAATGATGCCCTGAGTTGGGGGAGCTCTCTTCCCCTCTTAGAGGCAAGTGGCGGAACTGATCTTCCTAACAGAGTCAACCATTAAAAGTCACCAACCGGCAAGTCCCGGTTTCCTCTGAGTATCCATCTCCCTCCTTGCTAAAGCATAGCCTTCCAATGAAAGGGCTTCTCCGCCTTCCTCCAGGCTTTCTGAGAAAGGTTATGAGAAGGGTTATCAGCCTCCCTGACCTCTTCAGCCATCAATAGCACTTCTGCCTCTCCCATCCCCCCCAGCAAGTATCCTGCAGCCCAGAGTCGGCTCCCCAACCTTACCCTATTAATGCCTTTTTCCTTGTACAGCTATCACAAGAGGGCTGTTTAGAGAGAGGACCTCCGGCTGACCTTTGCTGACGGGCTCCAAGCTCCCTCTGTAAACCGATCTAATGCTAGGCGGGGTAATTAGCAACCAAGAAGTAATTGCAGCTCCTGCCTATGCTGGACCGTGGTGATTGCAAAAATTCCCTGGGGGGGGGGGCAGCTGCCGGAGACCCTCAACCCACACAGAGGCATCTGCTCACAGCCAAAAGGAGGGACTCAGCAACATTTCTGAGGGAGACCAGCACTTTTTCAGGTTTTAATTAAAGTGGGACCCGGGTAAGGAGACAGACAGTTACAAAAGGAAATTCATAAATAAAGGAGAGCAGCAGAGAAAGAAATCTATGGCTTAGCCTGGAACAGCCCATTCAGGAAGGTACGAGCTCTCTAGGTGGATGGCCACGCACAAGAAACTTTCATTTCAGCCATGGAAGGAACACAGCAAGCAGCCTTAGAGAGGCATCAAAAAGAACTGGGAAAAGGCAGGACACACAATGACAGGTCCCCTGCCTGGCTGGTCTGCACCCTTACCCTCAGGTCATCCCCATCACCCACTCAGCCAATGTCACTCCTCTCTCCAAGCAGCTTATATGCCCCACTGTTCATTTCAGAAGATTCTACATGCCAGGCCATGTGGTCTACGCTAAGGGATCTGTAATAACATCTGCTATGATTGGGTAATTCCACCAGTCTCATCCCCAGGCCCCCTCCACTAGCTACCTACACATATGTAACATGTTTCAGAATAATGTTCGGAGTCCCCACCAAGAAACAGAGGCGAACACCTCCATATACAGCAGACTGCCTTCCACATGACTCTAAAAATAACTATAACTGCACAAAAGAGAACATGGTCAGACAACAGAATTGTCCCTCCTCACTCTAACAGGACAGAAAGTGACACCCAATTGCACCATCGCATCTGTTTTGTCTTTCCCTAAGCAAGCCCTCTTTTTTTTTTTTTTTTAAATTTAAAATAGTACAGGGTCTTGCTCTGTCACCCAGGCTAGAGAGCAGTGACACGATCATGGTTCTTTGTAGACTCAACCTCCTAGGGCTCAAGTTATCCTCCCACCTCAGCCTCTCGCAGCTGGGATTATAGGCATGTACCATCACGTCCAGCTAATTTTTTTTATTTTTCATTTTTGCAGAGACAGAGTCTCGCTATATGTTATAGGCTCGTCTTGTACTCCTGGCCTCAAGTGATCCTCCTGCCTCAGTCTCCCAAAGCACTGGATTACAGGTGTGAGGCACTGTGACTGGCCTCCCTTTATTTTCCAAGTCCACCCCTACTCCAATTTCTTTGATCTGTTTTGTACTAAAAGAACCACTTCACTGAACTGCCATTGCCCATGATAACTCCTGAACGTCTTTCCTTAGGAGAGGCAGCAAGTTCAGGGGGCACAGGAGCTTTCCCATGTGGACTAGACTTTCTGCCACTCTGAATTACACTATAGACTTCTTCAAACTTCATTTCCTCTGCCACTATGCTGCCCAATCCCCCAATGCATTCAAGGCTGCAGAGACTCTCTGGGTTGAATCCAGCTATAAAAACCATGGTAGCAGCAGCCGATTGTACTAATTCGTTCTCCATTTCCTTCTCCAAACAATTAATATACTTAATAACTCCGGCCCCGATGACAGACTCCTCAGACACCCCTCTATTAACCTCTCCCCACTTCAAGCAGTGGGTCTCCACCAGAATTCTTCTGTTCCCTATCACTTAATCATTTTTTAATCCACAACAAGGACTTTGCGCCACACTGTGGTTTTGTTCTCTCTTAATCTTTTATGAGGGACCTTATCAAAAGCTTTTAGAAAATACAAGTGAATTTGGCCTACCAGGTCATCTTTATTATTTTAGAATTCTTTATGAAGAAATTACAGACCTTAACATTGTAAATGAATATTTAAGACTCAGCATTCACTCAGACATGAAAGTCTGACTCGGGTTATATTTAAGTCACTGGATTACTTCCACCTTTAGATAGAGTCTTATCTGCCTACTAGGAAGGAATGACTGCCCCGCCCCAATTTCCAGGTGTGGTAATTGCTGGGATTTCCCCCAAGACTCTCCAGACCAACTGAAATTGGGTTTGTACTGAGGACCACTGGGTCTTATTGAGTACACGAATGGCACCTCAAAGCACAGACTCACGGAGCCAAGGAGAGTGTGGGCATGGCAGCCTAGCCGATTTCCATCTTCTCTACCTTTTCACAGGTGGACTGCAGGTAGCAGCATGGGCTTCCCTGCCTCACAGCTGGTCCACACATCTGCAGGGAGCTGGTGACAGCTTCTTGATGTTGACACCACTTATGTTCCCTCCTAACACCTGTTTGTTGTAGCTATTATTTCTAATTAGCACGTTGCAACAGACCCAGCACTGAGCAGCTCTGGGCAGGGATCCCCCTGATGGAACAATTAAAGACGTACAAGGGGTGGGGGTGTTTCCTGGTCAAGACAAATTATTTTCTCAGCAGTTTTAAAGGTAAATCATCTAGTCAAATGCACATCTCTTCAAGAGCTGCCTTTGGGCAGGGTTCAAAAGCTGCTGTGCCATTCTAGAATTCTTGTCCCCCACCCAAGTAAAAGAGAGGGTTAATGTACAGGTACACCAACGCATTTTCCCGATCATCAGGGGGAATCCTCAGCCTTCATTGCCACATGTCTGTTTCTAACAACACATCAGTCCAAGGCTGAGCTCCAAACACCAAAAATGGGGACAGAGTTCCCTTGCCTATGGCCAAATGAGATGTGTCTGCCACTTCTGTGTAACAGGACAGTGAAAATGCCAAGTTTCAGAAAACAGTCTACAGAGTCCAGAGTACTAAGGACGCTTTATCCTTGAGGAAAACCATTAATGTCCATTCGTAACGGGCATCTATTAAAAGGGTCATCATAAATGAGCTGCCCAAACTGTCTCCTCCATGCTCAGCACAGACCTCTCCAATCTGGGAGCCCTGGAGGACAGAAAGGGAACTGCGGGTCCAGGCGCTCCGCTGTGGCAAGGCAGCAAGCAGTTCAGCGTGGACTTAATGAGCTCTTGTAAGGAAACAGGAAGTCTATAAAGTAATTTAAATAACTTCCAGTCCTGAAATAAAGGAAATTAAACCGCTGGCACAAACCCCTCTGATGGACACTTTCTTTGTCCCTCCGATCACAACTACAACTACAGCTGTCATATTCCTCTCCCTAAAGCCAGCCCCCGAATTCCTCTCATGAAACACACAAAGGCTGTTCGTCCCCAGACCTCTCCAAGCTTCTGCAGAGGCTGTGAGCCAGGGTGTAGCACAGCATGCAGCAGGAACACGGGAGCCAGCCCACAAACTTCACATGGAGTCCTTCTGCTTCCTAGTGGAGAGACCTTGGGCAAATCACATACTTCACAAGGCCTTGGCATCTGACCATGAACACAGAGAAAGTCCTTGCCTGGCCAAATGACCTTTAAGATTGTTAAGAGGGTCAAATGAGCACATATGAGAACAGTGCAAGCTAAAAACACAAATAAACACTGGTATTTTCTAGCCATCCAGGCCCTTAGGCTCCGGAATTTCTCAATGTTCTGCTCAAGAGGTACTGTCCTATCCTGGCTTTCTTCTTAACTATGAGTATTTATTCATATGTTCTTCTACTTCCTCTAAGCTTCTAAATATAGGTGATTATTTCTATGCATCAGTTCAACTAGACTTGGTTTCCTTAAGGGAGAAAGAGACTCTTTTACCTTCTTTAAACCAGTGGGCAGAGCACCAAATAGCACCAATTAAGTCCTCAACAAAGGGTCGGAATCTACAACCCATGTGGTTACCCAGACATCCTCAAGTAGCAATATGTTAACAACTGCCCATTGACTCTCTCTGAAAAGACACAACCTTTTAACATGATGAGATTCATAACTGGCTATGAGTCTGCAAGGCGGGAAGGGATGGGGGTTGGGGGGTAGGGATTTCCTCTCTGTGCAGAAATGGCCCTGACTTCTCACCTTAAGAGGCACTGCCCTCCGTGCAATGCAACCACGAAGTTTTGGCAGTTTTACCTGGTAAACCTAAGCTGCCGGATGCTAGAAACTGTTTCTGGCCACAGTGTTAAGTTTACTTTATTGATAATAATCAGCCAGATATGGACTGGTTTGACCAGTACTCTGGACACAGGATCACAACAAAGACAAACTTAAAAGAAGCTTAAGGTCAAGCTCATTGTGCTAGCCCTCTAGATATTACTACTGACAACTGGAAGGGCGAACCCTTAACCCCTCAGCTGGTAAAAGCCAAGAGCAAGGTTCGACATTCAGTGTGGGCAAGAAAGCTACCTGCCTTTTGTGCAGTGGGTCAAGATATGAAAGAGAACCATTGGGTCCTGCTCAAAAAGAGACCCTCCCCAACCAACCCCGAGAAAGGAATCTCAAACAGAAATCTAACTTTGCTTTATATAAGGTCCACAATCAGGTACTATGAGAAATTGCTCTGTTGTCCCCATCCATATCTGTCGGGATAAGATCTGTCTCACATATCATGGCAGCCTTCATACCACTAAAGAATTCAATGGTGCAGTCTTGCCCGTGGGCTGTGTAACTTGAACGACTGGATTCAGAGGGTCCAGAGATCTGTTTGAGCAACAGCTGTCTTCCCTGAAAGGTCTCACAGTTGAGCAATAGAGTTCTTTACCCGGGAGGGCTCTTCCAACTCTTGGGTAATCACCCTTGCCCTCAAGGGATTCCCATGGTTAGGACCCACTGACATACTTCATACTTAGACCACAGCTAGGGGGATGCAGCCTGATGAAGTTCTGCCCAAGGTGGGTTCACCTGAAAAGCCAACACAGGTCATCTACCAACGACTTATTCACATACTCCCAACTGGCACCCACCGTAACGTCCCACAAAGTCCACTGACCAAGAACCACAACCCACACATCTTTAGGTCTCCCATCTTTCACCTAAATTCCCTCATCTAAAATGGGAGCCACATATGTCATTTTAAATTTCCTAGTAGCCATATTAAAAAGGTGGAAAAAGAAACAGGTGAAATTCATTGCAATATATCTTACTTAACCCAATATGCCTAACACGTTCTTTCAAATATAACCAATCTAGATTTTATTAAGATGGTTTCCCCCTGTTTTCACACTAAACCTGGGAAATCTGGCATGTGTTTAACACTCACAGCATAGCTCAGTACGGACCAGCCATGTTTTGGGTGCTCAGGGGCTATGTATTGCAGTAATCTAAAACACTGGCTTCCTCTGCTGAGGAGCACCTAAAACACTCTAATCTGGTCTCACTGTAATAATTCATGCTTGTTGTTCCCACTCAGGGATGTCACAGAACTCACCCCATCTCAAGACTCTTTCCCACGGCATTAACAATTCTATTTGGGTGACATGTCAAGAAGTTAAGCCGCCTGGGCCTGGAGTTAACAGATTTTCAAGGAATCATGTACAACTTATCTGGTCCATCAGATCTTCTCTCCAGGGTTTGGCCACCATTAAACTAGGCTCCCGGGGTTTCTTAATTTAAAATCCTCATAACCCTGTAACTTGAAAATTCACCATCTTCACAATTACTGGCACACAGTTAACTCTGTGATGGACACAGAATCACCTCTGTGTTGGTGCAATCTTGACTATGAGAGACTCTTATTTTGACCTAATTGAAAATCACGCTGAATTATTTCTGCCCCAGTCAAACACAGTGTAAACTATATACATGAAATTACACAGAATCATCCACTGAGGTTGTGCCTGCAGAATCTTAAGACACATAGAGACGCAGAACACATCCACAGGTTTGGGAGTTCCGATAAGCAAAAGAAATATTTCCACAGGAGATAAAATTCTGAGGCATGACCGCAGCAAGTGTTAACAAGAAAATTTTGCAGGCTCAGACCAGATTTGGGCGGGACTGGCTCGGGGGTGACCCATGCATCCCAAGCGCTGACAGGACCCCATTCTAGTGGGCACAACACAAGTCAGATAGAGGACAGTCTTCCAACACCAGGGTAGGCAGGGAGCCCCCATGGGCCCACGAGACATACAGTTTTAGCAGCAACTCTTGAATCAGCCCATTTTCTTCACAATGTTAAGTACATACTACACACTCTCTTCTCAGCATTCATCTCCACCCTGTGCAGAGGAGGAGGATTTGATCTAGAAAGCAACACTGGCACGCTAAAGACTTTTGCAGGCTCATCAATCCGGACTCAGCTCTAAGAGCAGGGCAACCCAGGGGGAAACGGAAACATACAGAAAACAGTTCATTTCTGGCTCGCTGTTTTGGCTGTAGGCAAGAGAAGGTGTGCACAGAGCTTTGGAGGAGAGGGTTGGAACAGGCTCAGGCTGGGCTTTGTTCCCAGAGCCCCACAGGGGACAGGGCTGGCTTCTGAACCTGGAAACGCAGAGAGCTGGTCTCCAACAGGTGGAGGGCTCACCCAACTAAGTGTCCTGGGCAGGAGAACAGAGCAAGCACCACCGTCTGTCAACACTGTCCTTGGCATCCTCTCACCCCTTAGGGTCCCTTGACCTGTCCCCAAGGCCCTAGGGAGAGGAGTGAAGCACGAAGAGCACGCAGAGAAAGGAAGGAAGGAGGCGGCTCTTCTTGGCGAGCTGATGGGCGTGAGTGGTGAGCATTAATTAAAAAGCCATCCGGGAACAATGGTCTTTTCATATTTGGAGCCTGTTCTGCACAAAGCTCAGCCTGTTCTAGGACGAGGACTCTGCTTTCCATTTTTTTCCTTACTCATTTCCTAAGGTTGTGGCAATGTCTGGCACCCGGCTCACCCCACTGGAGTATCCCTTAACCGAAGGATGTGCCAGGCAGGCCTCCCCCTTGACTTCACAAGTGGTGGCATTCAGAAACAAAGAAGGGACAACTTCGGGAAGCTTTTCTGTCTCAACTCACAGGCTCCCAAAGAGCTCCTGGGTGTTTCTCTGAAAAGCTGCCTAACCCACAGAAACACACACTGGATGTTTTCAACGGCCAAACACCCATTTCCCTCTCAAATTACGCTAGACACTGCCACACCCAGCAGACACTGGGCGAGGAATTGTGGGTCTGACAGGCCTGCCAACAGACACTCCAAAGCCTAGATGGAAGAGGACGGTAGATGGACGGCGGAGCCTGTAACAAGACCCTCCTCCACATCCTGCCCCACTCCTGGAGTCTGCTAAACTCCACTAATTCCTTAAGCAAGGTGGAATTTAAGCTGGGAGTGGGGATGGGAGAAGGCGCAAACAACTGAGCATCTAAGATGTTCCTGACACTTTAACAAATCATCACCCTCACTCAGTCCTTAGGATTTCTGGTGGGCAGCTCCTAAGGCAGGACCTCTGATCCCACCTCCTGGTATTTACACTTCTGAGCAATACCCTCCCCTTGGGAGTGAGTGGTACACAAGGACTCACTTCTAACCAACAGTATACAAATGGAATAGGGCAAATGTGATAGGATGTCACTGCTGAGACAGGATTACACAGACACTGTGGTTTCTGTCTTTAGTATTCTCTCTTCCTGCTCTCCCTAATGGGAGCCAAGTGTCATGTTGTGAGCTGCTCTGTGGAAAGGCTCACATAGCAAAGAACCGAGGACCGCCTCTAGCCAATAGCCCTTAAGGAACTGAATCCTGTCAACAGCCATGTGAGTGAGCTTAGAATTAGGTTCGTCCCCAGTCAAGTGTCCAGATGAGGCCACAGTACCAGCCAATACTTAGGTTGCATCCTCATAAGACCTTGAAGTAGAGGACCCAGCTAAGCCACAGCCAATTCCTGACCCACAGAAACTGTAAGATAATAAATGCTTGCAGTTTTAAGTTGCTAAGTATAGGACTGTTTCTGCAGCAATAGATAAGTAATACAGTCCTCCATTTCACAAATGAAAAGATATAATGTTGGCCAGAAAGTGGCAGAGCTGGGATTGTCACTTAGGCCAGACTGACCCTTGACAGCCACTTTCCCCTTGCCATGTGACTTCAGTTATCAAGTTCACATTCTGGTCCATGGATCTATGAAGTAGCAAAATTCACTGGGCCTCTCCATCCTCAAAGATGACACACAGACACCTAACGTTCATGCCTCAAAATAAAAAGACACTAGAGCTCTCTTCATAACAGTAGGAGTGAAAGAAGAGTGAGGAGAGAATCTGATCTAATTTTTATTTACAAATAAAGAAACTCAGATCAGGCAGGGTGCGGGGTAGCTCAAGCCTATAAGCCCAGCATTTTAGGAGGCTGAGGTGAGGATTGCCTGAGCCTGTGGGTTTGAGACCAGCCCGGGGCAACATGATGAGACCACATCTCTACAATAAATCAAAAAATTAGCTGGGCATGGACAACATGGTGAGACCACATCTCTACAATAAATTAAAAAATTAGCTGGGTGTGGTAGCGCATGCCTGTAGTTCCAGCTACTTGGAAGGGTGAGACAGAAGGATCGCCTGAGCCCAGCAGGTCAAGGTTTCAGTGGCCAGGAACATGCCACTGCACTCCAGCCTGGGTGACAGAGTAAGACTCCAACAAAAAAAAAACTCAGATCCACAGTCAGAATGCAGCAGAGATGAGGAACTTGAACCCTGGCCAGTATGACACATGATTATTTAGAGATCTGGGAAATATCAGCCCAAACGTGCTGAATGTACTTCTGATGTGCTGGCCAGAAAAATTCCATCAGTAACTTTGATCTTCTCTTTTGGCACACCAAGATTAACGCTGTGGTGGCCGGTTCTCCACTCTTGACGTTTCCCCTATAACTTGGCAGCTTCTCCTACACCTGTCCCCCTAAGTCCTTCTGCAAAGTGACGAGACACAACAAGTAGACACTTTGCCCCTTGGTTAATGTGAGAATTTTTAAAAATTTCATTTTCATTTCATTTTCACAACCACATAACCTCCACCCAGCTTAGGCTGAAGTGTGATCTAAGTGTCTTTGAAATTCAATAACACATCAGAAGGACAGCACAAACACTGCCACCAGAGAGCTAACCTGAGCAACAGTGCTCTCAAGTATCCAGGACAATTCCACAAGCCTGCACATCACTAAGACTTCCATTATTTTTACAAACACATACCATAGATGCTTACAGTAAATATCATAAATAATTAAGGCTAAGTAGCCTAAGGACATTTTGTGAAGCATCATTGCTGTTGTTGTTTTTAAAACTAGTTTCTTGCTAATTCACAAGATTGAATAATCTCCAAAAAGCTTCCAGACACAATCACAGACCAGCCCTATTCAAGTGATTTTACATTTTGGCTAGCTTTTCAACAAGTATTTTTTTTTCGTATTACAAAAGTAATGGATATTCACTACTCAGAGTTCAGAAAGCAAAGTAATAAAACTAGCCTGTGGTTCCACCAGCTGGAAATAACCACTCAGTTAAGCTCTGTCATACATGTTCTTTAGACTTCCCTTTTATGCATATTTTAAAAATTAAACTGAAGTCCTATAGTCCACAGAGCCTCCTTCCATTTAATTTACATCACCATTTCCCCATATTTATAACCAGGAGGCAGGAGTTTTAAATAACCACGTAAGAAGCCAACATATGGATGCACCACAGTTTAAATCAATCCCCTGTGAGATTTTTTAGATAGTTTCCATTTTTCACTATTACAAATATCTGTAACAAAAATCTTTACTTATAACTTTCCTTTGCACAACTCCCATGGTTTCCTTATTACAGATGGAGTTGTTGGGTCACCACCAGTCCTGTTCCAGATATTAGAAATTACTTAGTTTAAAATTAAAAAAAAAATTTAAAAGCCAGACATGGTGGCTCACACCTTTAATTCCAGCACTTTGGGAGGCAGAGGTGAGAGGATTCCCTGAGCCCAAGAGTTTGAAACCAGCCTGGGCAACCTGGCGAGACCTTCTCTCTACAATAAATCAAAAAATTAGCCAGGCATGGTGGTTCCAGCTACTTGAAAGGCTGAGGTGGAAGGATCGCCTGAGCTCAGCAGGTTGAGGCTGTGGTGGCCGTGAGCGTGCCAGTGCCCTCCAGTCTGGGTGACAGTAAGATTCCTACTCAAAAAAATAAAACAAATCCCTGCCCTTGTAAAGATAGTATTCTAGCAGAGGAAAAGATCAAGGATAGCAAATTTAAAAATCATTAGTATACAGGCGGCATATGGTATGATCAAGAAAGGAAAGATAGAAAGTAAGAAGAATCTGGAATTCAGGGGGGCATAAGCTACAAATTTAAATAAATCTTATTTTAAGGATAGTTGACACATGGTGCCAAGCTACCCCCCTCTAGAAAGGGTGTACCTATTTTTCTACCTTACCAGCACAGGTATTGGCTTTATATATATATATACATATTTTTAAATCTTGGTTGAAATCCACAAAAATGCTCAACCTTACTAGTAATCAAATGACTTAAAACAACAAAAATGCATCATGAGACTTCAAATGGGCAACCCAAATTTGTTCTTCATGAGTTGCCCATTCATGCTCTTTGACCATTTTTCTATCTTTACCCATCATTGATTTTAAGCGCTCTTTACATATTATTAAGGATTTAGGACAAACTGTCAATTACATGTGCTATAAACATCTTTTCCCATTTTGACATGTGCCTTTAAAATTTGTTTATTAATGGCCAGCATGCATAGTTTTTTGTTTTGCTTTACTTTTTTTGCAATAATTCAGTCTTTTTTGTTAGGATTTCTTCACTAGAAGGGTTAGGCCTAATACCCCTTCCTGCCCCATATTCAGATAAATATTAACCCATATTTTCTTCCAGTTCTTTTGTAATTTCAGTTTTACTTTTACCTCTCTAGCTCTTCTGGAATGTACTGTAATTTATGCTATGAGAAATGGCTCTAACTTAATTTTCCCCCAGTTGATCATCTAACTGTCCTACAATAATGTATTGCATAATGACATAATACTAGGAGCAGTAAAAGTACAGGGCTAGAGATCACTGGTTTTGCTGTCAGTGAGATCAGTGTTCAAGTCTGGGTGGCTTTGAGCAAGTTACTTAAACTCTTGAGTTTCAGTTTCCTCATCTGTAAAATGAACTGTTAGTGGTGTTCACTTCATACAGTTCTTATGAGGAGTAAATGAGATACGTTCATGTAACAGTGTTTAACATAATGCTTGGTGCTTAAAAGTACTGAAATGTTATGTGAGCTATTACTCTAATTCCTCTCACTGACCTGAAATGGTACCTTTACCAGACACTTTTCTACTTGATTCCATCCCACAGAGTGATCTCTATGTTTTCTAACTGGTCAGTCTCAGCATGTAAGAAAGTTAATTACTTTTAACATATTTTGACTTTGTGACTGGACTCTGTGCTTACTTCCATTTAAATGTGCCTTGTGTACTCTAGGATGACAATAACACTTACAAATCATTTTCATTATTTCTTTTTAACCATTATTTGACTTTGGCTTGTACATCTTGGCCAATTCAATAAGGCAGGAAAAAGAAATTAGTATACTGGACAGTCTTTGTTTTGCTCTCAATTTCATAATGAAGCCTCTCATGGTTCACTATTAAGTCTGAAGCTGTTGGCTACCAGGTTCCTCATCAAGTCAATGCAACCGATTTCTAGCTTGATTTGTTAAAATTCTAAACAAACTAGGAATAAGGGTAGAAAATTACCAGATGGGTGGGTGTGTGTGTGTGTGTGTGTGTGTGTGTGTGTGTGTGTGTGTGTGTACCCACACAGTCATCCCTTGCTATTTGTGGGGAATTGGTCCTAGGACCTCCTGCAGACACCCAAATCCACAGATGCTCAAGTCCCTTACATAAAATTGCATAGCATTACATATAATCTAGGCACATCCTTCTGTATACTTTAAACCATTTCTAGATGACCTGTAACACCTAATACATTTATACATAGCAGTATAAATGCTTGTTCAACTGCATTGTTTAGGGAATCGTGACAAGAAAAAAAGTCTGTGTGTGTTCAGTAGAGACTTTTTGTTTCCCAAATATTTGTGATTTGTGGTTGGTTGAAGCTACAAATGTAGAGCCCACAGATACAGAGGGTCCTCCGCATCACATTTTTCTTCTCTGCTCCACTTACATGATTATTTCAAGAGAAGACATTCTAATATTAAGCCCTTTTTACATTTCCAGGATAAACCCTGTGGTTATGATTCTTTATAAATACTGCTAAATTTAATTGGTGACTGTTTTATCTGACATTTTTGCAGCATGTATGTGTTCCATCTTAAGCATTCTTTTTGTATATTCTTTGTAATGGTGTGGGTTCCCAGCGTTGTGCTAGTTTTGTACAATCTATTGGGATGTTTTATTTCTTTTTCTCTGCTCTGAAACCGTTTATTTAGCAGGCAATTATTTCATCCCCCAGAGTTTAAAGAAATGCATTCATTAAACTTGCATTCTGACCCCTTTGGGGAAGTATTATTATTATTTGAATGTTCAGTTTTTCCCCTAGTTCCTGGTTTAAAGTTTAAGACTTGTGAATCATTTTCCTAGAACAGCCATGTCACTGAGGTTTTCAAAGTTGTTGTAATTTAAGTTACTGTAGTTTACATTACAAGATAAATTATTTCAAGTATACTATAATTTGTTACTTTTTCTATTATATCAACTCATTTTTAGTTTTGTGTATTTGGGTTTTCTCTTTATTTAATTAGACATGATAGTGGTTTGGTCTAGTTCCTTGATCTTTTTCCCCAATTAAAACGCTCTCAGATTTATCAATTCAATGTTTTTATATGTTTTTCTCATTCATTAATATCACTTGTAGCTTATAATTACTTTTACCAGCTATCTTTAAGCTTGTTTTATTCTTTTCAAGTTTGAGGTGAGTACTTAATTCATTTTATTTTATTTAATAATAGGATTTAAAGCTACAAACGTGCCCCAGAATATAACTTTGGTAATAACACACACATTTAGATACACAGAGCTCTCAATTATTTCCTAATGATTGTAATAGTAATTTCATTTCCTCTTTGACCCAACTGTGATTTAGGAGAATATTTCTAAATTTTCAAGTAGCTAGAATTAACATTTTTAATATTAAATATTCAGGCCGGGTGTGGTGGGTCACACCTGTAATCCTAGCACTTTGGGAGGTATCACTTGAGGTCAGGAGTTTGAAACCAGTCTGGGCAACTAGTGAGACCCCCATCTCTACAAAAATGTTAAAAATTAGCCTAGCATGGTGGTACACACCTGTAGTCTCTGCTAATTTAGAAGGCTGAGGCAGGAGAATTGCTTGGGCCCAGGGTTTGGAAGCTGTAGTGAGCTATGATCACACCACTGTACTCCAGTCTGGGTGACAGAACAAGGCCCTGTCTCTAAAAATAAATAAAAATAAAGTAAAATTTAAATTTAGTATTCTGGCTAGGCTCGGTGGCTCAGCCTGTAATCTCAGCACTTTGGGAGGCCAAGGCAAGTGGATTGCCTGAGCCTGCAGGTTTGAGGCCAACCTGGACAACTTGGCGAGACCTTGTCTCTACAATTAAAAAAAAAAAAATTTTTATTAGCTGGATGTGATAGCGCATGCCTGTGGTTCCGGCTACTTGGAAGGCTGAGGTGGAAGGATTGCCAGAGCCCAGCAGGCTGACGCTGGGGTGGCTGTGAGTGTGCCACTGGACTCTAGCCTTGGCAACAGAGTGAAACTCCAACTCAAAAAAAAAAAAAAAAATTAAGTATTCTATGGAGGATAAAAGTATCTCTGAAAGAAAATGAAGAAACTTTGGCAGAGGAAAAAAAAACCTTTTAAATAGAAAACACTCCTTAATGTTTGAGTGGTAAAAAACTACTCATGAAATGCTGTGATGGCCACATTCACAGATCTCCCTGATAGAAGGAATAAACCACAGCTGATTCTGTGAACTGAGAGACTGAGGTGTCAGCAGCACAGGGAGAGACGAAAAAGGAAGTCTCTTCCGTACCTTCTGAAATTTTTATCATGGGCATATACTGCCTGTTTAAAAATTAATTTAAAAAGCAAAGCCATCTCTCAATAAATGGAATAAAACCATCCCAGATATACTGTCTAAGTGTACAACCAAGAAAATTTCCATACTTTCTTTGATGATATTTAGAGATGGTTTCATTGAACAAGACTTGGTCCCAAGATGAATAAATCTGTGGCTAGAGAAGGGAGGAGGGAAAAAAAGATCTCTGATTCTATAATCACCAAGTTCAGAAGAATTAAAAGCTTCAAGGAAAAGAAAGATTGTTTAAAGTTTAATCAAGTTTCAACCAGGCCACCATTTTGAAACCTGAGCTTCACGAAGATACAGCTGAGAAGACAGTATAATGCCCAGTCTCCTCCACTTCCTTATCCAGTCTTTCCCATTTTGCAAATGCTACCTATTATGCATGTTGGTTGCACAATATACTTAATAACATACAATAATATTTCAAATGAATTTCAATCCCAAATTAACTGAATTCACTTGTGAGTATAAGCATTATGCCATGTGAACTCCCTTCCTTCCCACAAACTTTGTACTGTAAAAAAAAGAAAAAGAAAAAAACGAACTCCATAAATCAGTTTTCCAATTTATGTTGAAGAAATCTGTTTTCTAATTTCTGCAACTGGGAAATTCTGTATATTATGTTACCATATAATGAAGGATGCCAGTAAACAGAAATCCACACGCCTGCACACACAACAGATTACATTGTATGTAATTGCAAACACTACCAAGTTATGTACTCTTGGGAGCATTATTAGTGAGATGTGGTTATTTAATGCTTCATCTATTTAAAAAAAACATTCCATATGGATGAAAAATGAGTATACTAGCTTGAATATGGGAAAAATAGAAAACGTAATCATATATTACTTAAATCTATAGCATTTTATGCAAAGATGAGGTGGTGGTACCAAAGCTTAGGAATTCAGTATCTCAAAATGCAAGGTCATAAGCTCATTGCTGGCTATCAAAACCTCCACCCTCTAGCAGCAGAAGGGAAGGCCATTCTTTTGTAGTCTACTTGACAGTTTAAGAAACTCATCAAGGTGTGGATGCAGTGGCTCACGCCCGTAATCCCAGCACTTTGGGAAGCCAAGGCAGGAAGATTGCTTGATCCCAGGAGTTCATGAACAGTCTGGGCAACACAGCAAGATCTCATCTCTACAAAAAAACCAAAAAATTAGCTGGGTGTGATGGCACGTGCCTGTAGTCCTAGCTACTATAGAGGCTGAGGCGGAAGGATCACCCTAACCCAGGAGGTCAAGGCTGTAGTGAGCTGTGATCCTGCCACTGCACTCCAGCCTGGGGGACAGAGTGAGACCTTGTCTCAAAAAATAAAAGAAAGCCAGGTGTGGAGGCTCACCCCTGTAATCCCAGCATGTTGGGACGTGGAGGCAAGAGGACTGCCTGAACCCAGGAGTTGGAGACCAGTCTAGGCAACTTGGCGAGACCTCGTCTATACAATAAATCAAAAAATTAGCTGGGTACGGTGGTGGGCACCTGTGGTTTCAGTTACTTGGAAGGTTGAGGTGGAAGGATCGCCTGAGCCCAGCAGGTTGAGGCTGTGGTGGCTGTAAGCATGGCACTCCAGCCAGGGAGACAGAGTAAGACTCCAACTCAAAAAGAAAAAGAAAAAAGAAATTCACAAAGGTACAGAGAACCCAGGGGGCTCCCATTAGCAGCAGAGCACATCCCCAGAGGCATACCCCATGGGAAGGTGACTGAGCTCCCACCACAAGGCCAGGCCCTTTGATAACTAACAGGCCACAGGGCACAGTGACTCATCCTGCTGGGGAAAAGCCATTCAGCAGCTACTTTCAGAACCCAGTACAGAATGCCCAGCTCTGGAGAAGGAAATTGCCCCCCCCATCACCCATGAGCCAACCAAATGGAGTTCAAGCAAGACCCTGCACCGTCCCCCTTCTTCTAAAGTCACTGCTGCTAAAACAAAAGACGGATGACAGGAAACCCTACTGCCCTTTGGCCGTTCCCTAGCAAAGGGGAAGTGTAAAAGTGCAGAGGGGAGAGTGGGCCAGCTGCACTAATCCCTTTTTGTCCAGCAGTAATTAATAGTATAATCCACATTTCAGATGCATTAAAGCGAAAATGCTGCATTATCAGAGGGCTCGGCACACAGCCCCAGGGCAGAACCTCCCTGCTGACCTGAGAGCCAGGTTACCTCATCTCAGCCTCCTCCTCTCAGGGGAGCTGACTCGAGACACCTCATAAAAAGACCGAGCTAGCAGCTAGAAGTCTCCACTCTGCCTGATGTGCTGTGTCTGTCTTCAGAAGCCACCCCCTCCAATGCCAGACATCCAGCACACAGGAGCCGTTCACACCAAGTTCTGCTCTCCGGATAACACCAAACATTTTCCTATCACAAGGTCCTCGATGGATTTTTCAGATTTAAGCTAACTCCTCCCCCACCACCACTCCCGCCCCCCCGCACAGAAACACACACACACACACACACACACACACACACACACACACACACGTGCACACACAACGCTAGGAAAATAAATGCAAGTGGAATTAAAATGCCCTTCCTCAAATCAGTTCAATGGGATGCCCTGTTTTGGTGGTCTTTGAGTGTTTTACACAAATTCTGGGGCACCAGGTAAGTTTTTCTCAGGTTGTAGTAGCTAACTGCTACCCCCTAGGACCAAAGAGGGTGCCCTTTCCACCACCACTGAAATACTACCCTTTAGAGGGTGGCATTCTATTAACTTATCAAGTACAAAGCAGATTCAAGCTAAAGATTACAGTCAAATGTCATAGCTACTTAAAAATAGAGGAACCTGAAGAGGCAGTCTTCTCCACTGTGCTTTGGAGCCACTGCTGACTGAGAACTTGGTCTGAGTCTTCCAACATCAAAACGCCTCATGAAATAGGTACAACTAACTGGAGGCAGAGAGACTCAAACTTCCATTCAACTCCATGACTCATCTGCATTTCCATCTCAGCTCAGCCTCTGTTCCATGATAGGGCCCCAAGTCCACAACCAATGCACATGGTGGCCACACAGCAGCAAGTAGCCTTCATCCCGCAAGTCTTCCTTGGATCTTGATTGAAACTACTCATCTCTTCATCTTTGCAGCTATCTATAAAAAAGAAGAGACTGACAGAAATACTTTCTGTCTCAAGTTCTGAGATTCCAGCATGAATGATGTAAATCTAAACACTCAACTAACCTATACTTTTTTCCAAAATTGTAAGATCCTTACCAGCCGGGCGCAGTGGCTCACGCCTATAATCCCTGCACTTTGGGAGCCAGAGGCAAGCAGACTGCCTGAGCTCAAGGATTCAAGACCAACCTGAGCAACATGCGAGACCTTGTCTCTAAAATACAATAAAAAAATTAGTCAGGCATGGTGACACATGCCTGAGGTTCCAGCTACTTGGAAGGCTGAAGCAGAAGGATCGCCTGAGCCCAGAAGGTTGAGGCTGTGGTAGCCATGAGCATGCCACGGCACTCTAACCTGGGCAGCGAAGTGACTCTGACTCAAAAAAAAAAAAAAGATCCTTACCTAGAACCAAACACATCCCTCCATGACTTTATTTAAGAACTCTAATTTAATTAAAAAAACAAAAAAGTCAGTTCCATATGGTTCACACTAAAGCTGTCAGAGGCCAGCCAAGGAATCAACTGTCATTTGCAATATCACTTCTAGAAGAAAATGTACCCATAATAGTTCTAGAAATATATCTCTGTTCTATGAACACACCTCCCTTGGGACTTCAGGCCCCCCAAAGGCTGACTACAAGGCATGATCCAGCAATTAGACATATCACCTGGGCACTTGGGAGGAGCACAGACCTGTCACTCCTGGTCTGGAGAGTGCCCAGACCAAGAAGCTCTACAGGGAGGGCAGAGAGGAAGCTGCCACCCTTCTCCCCTGACCTCTGAAGTCATGCAGTGGTCTCCACTGGATCTGTGCTAACTCCCACAACAACTGGACCCTTCCTTTACAGAGACTCACATGAAAACCCTTTATAAACACTCTCCTGTCTTTCTCTCTCACAGACGACTCCTAGGGCTTCACCAAAATAAAATTTAACAGAACAACGACACAGTGGGGAGATGGGAGGCTAGTGAATTTCACCTCGAAGTCTCTCCTCCCATTTTCAAGTAAATATCCTTTGTTGGAAAAAGTAGGGCTGTGACAGTTGATTTAGCTTTGCTCTCCCAAGTCATCCAACTCCAGGGACATATGGGGGTTTCCTTCTCTATCAACCACAACAATTCCTCTACCTGACCCTTGTAGACTGAATAATGCACACCGCCCCCTCCCCCCAGATGGCCACACCCTAGTATCTGTAACCTGTGAATGTGTTGTTACCTTATATGGCAAAAGACACTTTGCAGACAGGATCAAGAGAAGGATCCTTAGATAGGGGAGATGACCCTGGATTCTCCAGGTGGCCCTGATGTCATCACAGGGGTGACAATGGAAAAGGTGGAGTCAGACAGAAGGAGCAAAGGGTAAGCCACAGAGTGATGTGAGGAGAGAGTCATGTGCAGAGAAATGCGGGTGGCCCCAGAGCCTGGAAATGCAAGGGAATGGCTCCAAAAGGACCTAGCCCTATCAACAACTTGACATCAGCCTAGTGAAACTGACAGCAGACTTCTCCAGCTACAAGACAATCCATGTGTGCTGCTTTAAGCCACCAAGTTGGTGGTAACTGGTTACAGTACAACCTTCTGGAGAAAGGGAGACTGAGACAATGAACACACAGAAGCAGGGGTGTCTGTGAATCTCAGGATGAGATGCCTCACTAGGGCTTACACAATCTCCCTCTCTGCACCCCAAGGACCAGCTGAATCCCCTCTTTCCCCATCACCAAAAAGTAGAACCAAAGGCCCTAGATGCCATAAGCAAGGGCTATGTCTGAGCAGTGTTTTTTAGCATCTGATAGGGAAAAAAAAACCCTCCCATCCCAACGTCCTGCATTTGAGACTCACAAGTATCCAAAATAAACCAAGAAAACAACAGAAAAACAGTAGTTCAACAAAGAGTATATGTGTGCCAAATTTTTATTTTTTCCAACAGGAGATCCTGGACTGAAAAACCTACAGGGAAGAATCCCCGGATCCACAGTTCTTTTTATCAAGTGGACAGAAGCCATCAAGTGGACAGAAGCCAAGCCAAGTCAGCATCATCCTCCCTCCCCATGGCCCAAGGTGACTGGCCTGAAGTCTCACTGTGATGCTAGGCAGCCAGCTTGAAGAACCGGAAAGCCAGGGCCCGTGCACACCGGGCTCCTGGAGACAAAGAGCAGAGGACGGCTTGGAAGGCAGTGGCACCCTGCCCACCTCAGTGGTAGCCTGGGGCCATTGGATCTCGCCATCTCTCCAGCACCTGAGAGGTGTGAGCCAGGCAGCCAACCACATCAGAAGCTGGCTGCCGGCCGGCCCCAATTGCCCAACACCTCAGAGGAGCCAGCTTTCCAGGACTGGGGTTTATACACCACACAGGTACAGGCCCTGTTGACCAAATCGAGGCAAGGAACCTTTAAGAACGGCCCACACAAAGACTGGCCAGACAGACAGATGTCCTGCTACTGAGCAATGAATAAATTACTTCAGTGCAGATAATATTCTTCTCACTTATCATGCAAAGGACAATCTCACTCCTATGCCAGTGTTGCCTAGGTCTCTTTCAATCAAGAATCAGACTCTCCATTCACTTAATCCTCCAGGTGCACAGACTACCTTATTCTCCCAAAATATCAGCCCTACATGTGTATAGACACTTCCCCATTTTCTTTATGTTAACAATTAACATAAAGTATTGTTAACAATTAACACGAAGTTTTATGTTAACAATTAACGTGAATTATTATGTTATGGTTTCTTAGGGTTGGGGTAACTAGAATGACTCAATAGGATTTAAACATTCATTTCCGTGCACATGTACAAGGTGCTATTCTGTAGACAAGATGAAGAGGTTTTTAAAAAAACATTAGCCACCTTCACAAAGTGTTCACGTTCAGCATCCTGCTTGTGAAAGCTACATGCTGAATACTGAAAGTCCAAGAGAAGGTTAATTCTAGCAAAACTGATTTCTAGTTTGCCCCAATTCAAAGTCTTTATGCTACTTGACCTGTTTTTCTTTACCTCTTGCTTTTTCTGATGCCCCCCAAAATAAACCAGTCCCAGAAATAGAACCCTATCTTCCTTAGATCTCACCATATGACTAATGTATGGCCTTAGTTTAAAGCCCTTGCACCAGAGTTGACTCCAGTGATTTCCTCCTCTTCTGTGCAAATGTCCATTTACAGCCACTCTGTAACCTCTGCGTGAACTGGGAATGTTCTCTGTGCCTCCCACGGATGTAGGATCACACCCTGCTGAGAGAAGGATGGCTTCAGAACAGAATCTCTCCGATACAGGGCAAGCTCACTGGGACCTACCCCAGCTCAGGAGTATGTCCCAAGAGAGTTAGCTGGATATTCCTTATGCCTCAATGCACCTTTTAAAAAAACAAAGACTGGGCAAGGCGGCTAACACCTGTAATCACAGTACTTTGGGAGATGAGGCAGGAGACTCGCTTGAGTGTAGGAGTTCAAGACCAGCCCTGGCAACATAGTGAGACCTTGTCTCTGCCAAAAGTTTTAAAAATTAGCTGGGCGTGGTGGTGCATGCCTATAGTCCCAGCTACTCTGGAGGCTGAGTCAGAAGGATCACCTGAGCCCAGGAGATCAAGGCTGGGGTGAGCTGTGAGTGTGCCACTGCACTCCAGCCTGAGCAATAGCATGAGATCCCAACTCAAAATAGAGGATAGATAGATAGATAGATAGATAGATAGATAGATAGATAGACAGACAGACAGACAGACAGACAAAAAAGATACTAAAGACTGGACTGGCATTAGCATGTGATCTCAAGTATGATGAGGGCTTTTCTTATGTACTTGGATTAAGGAGGGGTAGGGTCTTGGTTTTGTTTTCACTCAGGGAGGCAGGTATGGGATTATGTCCCAGAAAATATCCTCTCTTGGCTGTAGGAGGAGGAATACTTGAAAGAAATATCTGAAAGGGCTCCAAGTTTTTTCCTGCCCCCCACCCCCACAGCGGTCCCCCTCGCCAAGCCATCAAGGCTCTGCCAACACTACTCTGCACTTGCCCAGGCTTCCCACCAATGTCTTGGCTGCCTTCGCGGCTAAATACGGCCTTTTCTCCAACCGTGACCCGTGCCTCTGTCATCTTTAGTGTGACTGATCAGCTGACTTCTCCAAGTCCATGAAGCTAGACAACACTGTCCCCCACCAAGAGTTCTTCCAGCTTAGCAACCCTAGTTAAAGGCCGTCCAGGGAATTAGCCATTCATGCATTCAAATATTCATGTGGCTGCGGTGTACCAGGGACTGTCCTTTGGGCCAGGGGTGAGCAGAAAACCATAGGCTAAGACCCCTGTTGCCTGCTCAGGGCTCACACACCCACTGTGTGCCCTATCCCTAGTACTCAGAGCCTCCTCTATTCCCCACTTTCACACTTTCTCTTCTAAGATGGAGTTCCTCATTTTAGCTGAAAAACTCTAATTTTTAGAGAGGGAGACCTATGTTTTTATGGCTTTGATCTTATGAAAAAAAAAATTAACTCTAGGTCAAGTGCTGTGGCTCACACCTGTGATCCCAGTGCTTTGGGAGGCCAAGGTGGGAGGACTGCTTGAGCCCAAGAGTTCAAGACCAGCATAAGCAACATAGCAAGACCTGGCAAGAGAGAAGAGAAGAGAGAAGAGAGAAGAGAAACTGGCCATGTGTGGTGGCACATGCCATAGTCCTAGCTACTGGGAAGGCTGAGGCAGGAGGATCGCTTGAATCTAGGAGCATGAGGTTACAGTGAACAAGCTATGGATTGTACCACTGCATTCCAGACTGGGCAACAGGACAAGACCTTGTCTCCAAAACAAACAAACAAAAAATTAACTCTAGATAATAAGTGGTAAGAATTTTCTTGAACTGACATTTGGGGGAGATTATGAACTAAAAAGGCCCATGCTTGGTTGTGTACTGTTATATTCTCTTCCACATGGGAATCTGAACTCTTTCCCTTAAACCCCAAACCCAGACTTCATATATTCTAAATGCTGAAACTCATTTTCAAACAATCTTCCCAGTGCTTGCCATCAAGATTTTGTCCTAAAAGTTACAATTCCTCTCAATCAGAGGTTATCCGCCTCCTAGCCGACCCAGAGAGAACTCACTACCCTGCTTTGCTCACGGCCTACTGTTGGTGTTCGAGTTTGTGGCTCCACTAAGCCTCTGGCCTGGCTTCTAGGAACACACACCTCAGAGGTCTGGAGCTCCAACTATCATAAGCTCAGTCACCCTCCCATTTTCTCAGACACACCATTCCAAGAGTCCTTGAGGCCACAGTTGGATGAAAGAATAAAACAGCAAAACATCTGGCACCTTTTCATCCTGCCTCAAGTCAAAGAGTTGGGATTAAAGCCACTTATAACTTTACAAAGTGATCCCTGCAAGGCGAGGACCAGGAAGCCAGTGTACTTCAGGAAGTTGCCAATGGTCAGTGGAGGGCTGCCTCACTGCCACTTTATACACTCAGGCAGGTGGCCCTCGGGCACAACACGAAGCCCCAGAGGGGCCTCTGAACTTTCCATCAGCATGTCTGTGTGTGTGTGCATCTGTGTGTATTCCTGTGTGCAAGTGAGCTGCCTGAGTTATGGGCCACTACAACCCTCCCACTGAACACACACCCTTCCTTATCAATGTGCCCACTGGAAGCCCCTGCCTGGACCCCACTCCCTATTCCCAGCCACACTGTGGTATTGAGAGAAAAGTACTTTGCCTGCCCAAACCTGCTCTGATTACTGGTGACCAACACCACGTGGTTTGCCTTCACACCCTAAGAGGATTCTTCCTTGCATAGACCTTCCTGCTCTAAAGGGCATGAACCTGAAGACAGTGAGTCATCAGCACTTGCAGGAAGCAACTTCTCAGACCAAAAATTGAGCCAGTTCCTAGAGAGACTTTTCTGGTCTCTGTCCCCTTGTCTTGTACAAAGCACTCAGGGCTTCTCGCCCCCACTCCTTTCTCTACAGCTGCTTCAAGCTCTCTTCATCCATCCACCCACAACTGGGATTGTTTATTTGTTTAGCCCACTGGTAAGAAAAATTAAAGAGCTGTCTGACATTCCTGGCCGGACATAAACACTTTTTGTAAAAAATGTATGTTCCAACCAATGCCTGGGTCCTGTACTGTGAGCCCTTTAACCTTTTGAAAGGGCCACGCAGACATTCCATGGAAATTGACTATCACCATTCCTTATCATCACTGAAAGACAAAATCCACCTCAACCTGCAACATCTCACAGAGATCCCTCACATTCTTGGTCTGAGAACTGAGGATGGGGGGTGGGGGGGCACACAGAGAGAGAGACGGAGAGAGAGAGAGAACCAACACAAGAACAAACATACCAGGAATGTGGGAAGAGCCAATGTCACCACCACAGGAGGTACCAACCAAAGTGCTATACCAGTTACTCTACAGAGGCACCAGCATACTTGATTTAAAATTTTTAAAGATAAATTTAACGAACCACATATGAAAATTTTATATTGGCAGAACATTTCTGGGTAATCATGACCAAATTTGAGATCAGATCAAATAGAAAACTGCCCAAGGAAACCACACAGAGGGCCAATGTTGCTATCGTTCTATCGAAGAGTAAAAATATAGTTCTTATTTCTTTCAAGAAATTTCCAAACAAAAGGTCTCTGTCTTAAATCCCAAAAGAAAAACATCCCCCACTCAGAATGGAGGGGCCAAGAATGGCCTCACCATATGGGACAGCTTCTGAAATACACAGAAACGGGAAACACAGGACACAGGGGACGAGCCACTGTGTAGCCAGCTGCCCCAGCCAGGCCCGTTGTGTTGACTTTGGCAGTGCTTGTCGACCATGACTCGGCAATAAAGTCATCGAAATTGAAATCAAGTGGAACTGATCAGTTCAGACCTCCAATGTTGAGTTTGACCCAACGATTCTTAATGCCCCTCGTCTTCCTGACATTCTCCATTCCAGTATTTACTGGTTTAAGAGTAAGGTCACGGGGGCATCAGCACGGTCATTGGAACTTTTCTGTCTTATCCTATCAAATCTAGCTGAACTGGGGAAAATATTACACAGCAGAATATCTCCCTACAATCCACCCCAGCTCACGCCAACACTCATTCATAGTGGTTCCCTTCCTGCCCATCTGGGTTCCACTTCAGATTTCAACCAATTGCGAGGTGATCCCCCTAGACACTCAGCTTCTGAGTTTTTCTCATCTAGAAAATGAGACGTGCCCCTACCCGGCATACCTTATAGAGTAACTGCAAGGATTTGTTGAAAGGGTATAGGCCCAAGAGCTTTGAAAAATGAAGCCTCTTAAATTACGTTCCCGTTTTCCACAGACAGACTTGGCAACTTTCCCTTCTACTCAGAATTAAACAGTTAAATATTTGAGGGCTAACTCAGAGGCCTAAGTAGTAGTGATGCTGAACAGAGAGACATGTAGCAGCTCAATAAAAGGAAAGGTTGGAGGGACTTAGAACAGTGAGGAAAGACGAGGCTTGAGGTTCTGGGACTAGAGGCTACTGAGGAGACCAGCCTAGCCAAAGCCTTAGGGATCCCACGCAAGCAAACATCTCAGTCACCTTGACTCTGCTTTCCCTCCTGTCCCATGTCCACCTTCAACATATATCCAGAGGATGAGCACTTGTAGCAGGTTCAAGAGTCCCCTCCCCCTCAGAGCTCATGTCCACCAAGAAGCTCAGAATGTGGCCTTATTTGGAAATAGTCTTTGAAATAATTTATAATGAAATTAAGATGAGCTCACATTTGAATTAGAGAGGGCCCTAAATCAATGACGAGTGCCCTTATTAAAGGAGAGAACACACAGAAATGTACAGAGAAGGCCCCATGAAGACAGGAGGCCAAGATTGGAGCGATGCAGCTCTAAGCCAAAGAATGAGGTTTTGCTCAAACGTTACCTTCAAAGCACTGCTGTCCCCCCCACCTCCTGCCCCTTCTCCACCATCCCAAGCACTACTAATTACGTGTATTGAGGAATTGAGGAAGATGAGGATCTATGAAGACAAAGATTTCTCTCTCTCTCTCTCTCTTTTTTTTTTTTGGTCCCCATTGCAGTACCGCCAGCACCTACAACAATGTCTGGCACACAAGGGGCTCTCAAACAAAAGACCAAGGGCTGCCTGAGGAAGCACCCATCCTGGGAGCATTAGGTAAACCAGGTGGAGAAGAGTCGACCTCCCAGAGGAGGCAGAAGATATCAGGTATAAAGGAGCCATTTCAGGTCCCTGATCAGGAGAACAATGGTAGACACCACTGATACTGAGGCTGAGTCATTCTCTGTGGGGACTGGGAGTGGCTGCCCTGGGCATCGAGGATGTTTAGTAGCATATCCGGCCCCCACTCACTGGATGCCAGTAGCATCCTCTCCCCAAGCTGGGATACCCATAAATGCCAAGTTCGGAGGTGGGGGAAGTATTCACCCCTCCCCCTCCATTGAGAACCAATGAAATAGAGCTTGAGCCCAAGAATGGTGCACACACAATGATTACAGACTGCATGTGCCTACGGGGCCAAGCAGATAGCATTACGTGAGCAAAGCTGGCCAGGTAAGAGGAAGTAGCAAGGTAAGAAACAGTAAGGTACCAGGGATTGATGTGGGCCTTGCTAACCCAAAAGGTGCATGTCCCTTCAACAGGGGCAGTCACTATCCTTTTCTAGCCAGCTTTGGCTCTAAGACCACAAATTGCCAAATCCTCTCATTTTTTTCAAGAAGTTTCTATTCCAATTTTTACATGAAATATGTCCATTTAAAAAATATAGTATGTGCTGAACAAAACCCATCTACAGGCCATGACTTTGCAGGCTCTGCACAGAGACTACCCAGGGGTGAAAAGAGACAGTGGAAGGAAGATCCCTTAAGAACTTGGTGTAACCACTCGGACACAAGGGATGAGGGTCCTGGGGCCTGGAGTTGGCCTGTGAGGCTGAAGATAGGAAAAAAAAAAAGGCTGAATCCCAGAAACTCTGAGGTGAAATAAGGTAAGCACAGTAAGACAACTCCCCAAATTTTACTAAAACACAGGTCTATAAGCCACAAGAGCCAAAGTGACAGCCACAGGCTTTGCAGTCTCTTTAAGACCAAAATAGTCTGAGTGTGGTAGCTCATACCTATAATCCCAGCACTTGGGGAGGCCAAGGCAGGAGGATTGCTTGAACCCCGGAGTTCAAGACCAGCCTAGGCAACACAGTGAGCCCTCATCTCTACAAGACAATAAAACACAAATTAGCCAGGTATGATGGCACATGCCTCTAGTTCCAGCTACTTGGGAGGCTTAGAAGAAAGGTTCACCTAAACCCAGGAGGTCGAGGCTGCAGTGAGCTGTGATCGTGCCACCACACTCCAGCCTGGGCAACAGAGTGAGATTCTAACTCAAAAAAAAAGGACCAAAATAAATGCAGGAAGTCCCACAGAAGGCACATGAGCCTGTGACTACATAATCCTAAGCTTGAAGTCAGTCCTCGACAGAGCCAGGCCTCCACATTTCCACACTGTTCAGAAACCAGCCTGCCCACCGGGAGCCCGACCTTCCCACCATTCGACCCACCCAGACCACCAGCCTAGGAACAGCCACACTATAACGAACCTCCCCTCGAGTACAGGGGCAACATCACCATCCTAAGTGGGATAGCACATCCTGCTACCCCAAGCAAGCAGAGCCAACTGCCCTCTGGACTCTCTCCCATGATGCTCTGGAAGGCAGTGCTCTGCTTACACAAATCAGAGACCTGGGCAACGGAAGGACCCCCAAAGCATTCTTTAGGTTGATCCCCTTGCTTTATAGAAAGCCAGGGCTTAGAAAAGAGTTCAAGTGAACTTTTTGAAGACTGCTGGAATCAGAGCTCAGGTCCACGACCTCAAATCCTTCGTGTCATCACAACACCACCCACACCAATCCTCAAGCCCAGAGGAACCAAGAGAAAGGACGTGATGACAACATATATCATGACACTGGGCCAAAGGCAATGTGGCCCCTCTATGTCAGACAACAATAAAAAGCAAGGGAGCCAAGTTATACTTCTGTTTCTTGGACAGGCTTGCCAGGAGGACACCAGCATCTCCTGAACCATCTGTAGATTGTGTAGAACAGCTTCTTTTGAATGCTCCGTCTTCCCAGAGAAAGATGTCCTGGAACCAAGGCACGCATATTACTGTAATTAAATAGCATGCAGGCCAGACGGTGACTCACGTCTGTAATCCCAGCACTTCAGGAGGCGGAGGTGAGAGGATTACCTGAGTGCAGGGGTTCAAGACCAGCCTGGGCCACTTGACAAGACCTCATCTCTACAGTAAGTTAAAAAAATTAGCCAGGCAGGGTGGCGCACACCTGTAGTTCCAGTTACTTGGAAGGCTGAGGTGGAAGGCTGCGGTGGCCGTGAGTGACAACAGAGACTCCAACTCAAAAAATAAAAATAAATAGCATGCAAGTGGCACACACCATCCCGGCATGACACCAGTAGACAGCAGAGACACAGGCTGCCTCGTGCATCTGCTCTATATTCTGGGTTCAACCAAGGTCACTGGAGAAAAGGTAAAACCCACAGAGCCACATATCTCACGTCCACACAGTTTCACTTCTCTTGATAGGATGAAAGAACTGAAGTCTGTTGGCAGAGGAAAGAAGAGGCAGGTGAGCAGGGAAAGATGGAAGAAGGGTAGGCAAGAAGGGAAGAGGCAGTCCGATCTCCCAGCTAGGGGAAAAAACATTCAGACTGGAGGTGGCAGACTCTGCTGACCTGACAGCCAGCCTCCACAGAGCCTCAGCACACCCACAAGCAAAGTCTCCTTCACTTCCACAGCCAAGGGCAATAGGCACCATCATGGGTTTGAGATCACCCAGTGTTACAACGCAAATCTAAATGTGATCTCCAAGTGGTGGCTGCAAACAAGCCCATGTGGGAAACACTCAAAGAATCTGGGGACCGGGCCCCAAAGCCTGGGAATGCAGCGATAAAACTCAATCACATCAGCATTCTGTGAGGCCAGAGAAACCCCTGGTAGCCTTGAGCTGGTTACCCCCAAACCACCGTGTGTAAGTTTTGTCTCCCAGAAGCAAGTTACTCTGATTTATGAGCTGAATTTTTTTTTCACTCCCTCACCCAGGGTGGAATGCAGGGGCACACTCACAGCCACCCCAGTGTCGACCTGCTGGGCTCTGGGAATCCTTCCACCTCGGCCTTCCAAGCAGCTGGAACTACAGGCGCACACTACCATGCCCAGCTAATTTTTTATTTTTATTTTTTATAATTGTAGAGAGAAGGTCTCACCAAGTTGCCCGAGGTGGTCTTGAACCCGTGGGCTCACATAATCCATTCATCTTGGCCTCCCAAAGTGCTGGGATTACAGGTTGAGCCACCTAGTCCAGCCATGAGCTGATTTTTCTAGAAGAATTTGGGGTCTAAAGGCATTTAAATGACTTGGCCAAGAGAAAACACTGGAAATCAAGCAGTCACTTTTCAGACAGACTCTGTTCCGTGAGGAGTTACAGAGGGCCAGTGGGTCTGGCTGTGCCTGATCCCAGCAACTCAGGGCCGCCGTGTCCCCCAGAGGGTGGGCACAGGGAGGTCCTGCATCTCGCACCTGCCACGGGAGGCTCTCTACTCCCCAACACAACACCCCCCTGGCCTTGACAGCAGCACCGCCCACCTCCTGGAGACAAGACACTCCTCGGCCCTCTCCCACATATGATTTCCTCATGTGTCCATTTTAAGGAGCTAACTTTTTTGTAGAGAGAGGAGGAGAAAGCTCCCACATGGAAAAACTCACACCCCAAGGAGGAACAAAGAATGGGTCATTTGAGTACTTGTTGAAAGAAGACAAGTACAAGAGTGACTGGGAGGAGAAAATGTCTTGTCAGCTATGAAAGTTAACAGGAACACCCCACCCCCCACCCTGCATCCTTCTGGACCAGGAGGGCAGCCCCTGGCTGGTGCAGGCCTCACACAGGGTGGACCCCCAAGGTAGGAGAGAAGCCCAGGAAGGGGAGGGAGCACCATAGTGGTTTGCAGGAGCTCCACCTCTGGGAATGGATTTGATGTCAAGTGTCAGCAAGTAAATTGCTATTGGCTTCTCAATAAGCAGCAGTAGTGAGTTAAGTGTTTCCCCGTATTGTGCAGGCTCTCACAGACTCAATACGGCAGTATTGACAGCACAATCACACGGTAATCCAGGGTCCTCTAATGCCTACACTTCCTCAATGAAAATACACTTTCCACTTGGACATCAGCCCATTAGCTTTGGGCTGGAATCTCTGGCCTCCCTTCCTCCCTTCCTCCCTTCGCCAACCACCCCCGGCCCACGGAACTGGCATCTGCCCCCAGACGCCCCGGCCAACATGAACATCACAGCCAGAGTATCATCAGGGTCCAACCCAAAAGATAAACAGTCAGAGACCTACAGGAAAAGGCCTGCTCTCTCCATCTATAAATCACGGGTGGGAAGGAAAGAAAAGTGATCCAACTCTTTAAGGATAAAAATCTCAGCAGTCACTGAGGAAAATTGATGTTCCCTTGCAAGGCAAAAGATGTCTGCTCTGGGAACACGCACGCCTTCAAGTTTTCAGAGAAATTCAAACTTTGTCCAACATGACACAGGACCGAGACAAGTTACACGATGACCTCCACAAAGCTCAACCTACCACGCCAGATGTGATGTTCCTGTAAGGACAATCTCCATGTCCTAGCAGTCTCAGATGGACTGACGCAGTAGAGGGTCTGCTCATTTAATAGTAAACACTTTGCAAATGCAAGCTACATTTCAAAACCATTTCTCATCCATTGTCATTTGACTTCCAGAATACCCTGGAATAGGCAGGGGGCAAGATTTTGTTACAGAGACCAATGAAACAGAAGGTAAAGGAAGGTAAGTGACTAAGCCAAGGTCACACAGTTTGCTAGCAATAAATTTGAGACTAGAACCTAGATCAGGGTTTGGCATACTCCTTCTGTAAAGAACCAGGGAAATATTTCAGGTTCTTTAAGCCACGCGCTCTCACTGCAACTATTCAACTACATCACATTTTAGCACAAAAAGAAGCCACAGACAAAACACACACGAACAAGCATGGCTGTTTTCCAGTAAATATTTAGAGACACAAAAATGAATTTCACATATTTCCAAATGCCACAAAATATTCTTCATCTTTGAATTTTTTCCCCATCTACAAATGTAAAAACCACCGGGTACAATGGTTCATGCCTGAAATCCCAGCAGTTTGGGAGGCTGAGGTGGGAGAACTGCTTGTGCACGGGAGTTCAAGACCAGCCTGGACAACATATCAAGACCTGTTCTCTACAAAAAAAAATTAGCTGGGTGTAGTGGCACACCCCTGCAGTCCCACCTACTCAGGAGGCTGAGGGAGGAGGATCGCTGGAGCCTAGGAGGTGGAGGCTGCAATGAACTATAATTGTGCCACTGCATTCTATCCTGGGTAACAGAGTGAAACCCTGCCTTGAAAAAATAAATAAAAGGCCGGGCATGGTGGTTCACACCTATAATCCCAGCACTTTGGGAGGCTGAGGTAAGAGGCTTGCCTGAGCTCACAGGTTCGAGACCAGACTGGGCAACTTGGGGAGACTTCATCTCTACAATAAATCAAAATATTAGCCAGGCATGGTGGTGCGTACCTGTAGTTCCAGCTACCTGGAAGGCTGAGGCTGAAGGATCTCCTGAGCCCAGCAGGTCGAGGCTGTGGTGTCATGCTACTGCGCTCCAGCCTGGGCAACAGAGTGAGACTCCAACTCAAAATAATAATAATGATGATAATAAATAAATAAATAAATAAATAAATAAATAAATACAAACCGTTATTGGTTAGCAGCAGACCATACAAAGATCAGCGCTGGGTCAGATCTAGAACACTGCAAAGCCAAAAAGACAAACCATAATCTTCCTCAGGCTCATGACAATTTTAACAACTTCCTAGTCCAGTCAAAACAGCTGGACTATCAAAGGCCAAGCAGAAAGCCAGGGCTCCAGGTATTCAATGGCAACACAGTTACATACCCATAGTAGGCAGGCTTCAGTGGAAACAATGCCTTTTTATGGGAAATGTGCACAAATTTTAAAGTAACTTTCCATAAACACGTGTGTACCACATGCCCAGGCTACCGTGGCTTCACACTCTAACTGCAGAAACCATCTGCAAAACCAGCACGTGAAGGGTCCTCCTCAAATGTAGTGGTGAGGGGAATGGCACCCCTCCCTCCTTCCCCCTGCCCCCACCACCAGGATGGAATTTGGGTCTGTGTTCCCTAAGAAGAAATCTGGTCAGAAAGGGGTTAATGCCCTTCCTGGCTGGGATCTGATAAATGGCTGTGCAGAAAGCAGGTTCCCTCACTTTGAGATATGATGTCACTAACCTTTATTGATCCGCTATCAGAGAACTTTGCTTATCTCTCTCCTGTGATATACTGCCCCTCCTGTGCTCAACTAGTGTTTAATACACTGCCGGGTGCCTCGCACTCCTCATCGCTCAACACTGCAGAGGAAGGCTGCCACGGGGACAATATTTTACAGCCAGGCCTTGCCAGCACAGACGTCTCTCAGAGTCGGGGGACGCCAGCACCCACGTCCCCATCTCCTTCCAACGGCTGCCAAGGCCCTCCCAGACACACCTTGACAGTGGGTCAGGGAAGAACAAGATGGGACGTGGTCCTCTGAGACCCTCTTGCATCTCTTTTTATTTCATTTTATTTTATTTTTTTAAGCAGAGCTCCAGTCCCAAGTTTCCCCCACCAATTTTCCTACCGTGAAAAGACAACCATCAGCCAACCCTGCCCATGTGGGAAAACGTAAGCACCTCCAAGTCAGATCGCCTATTTAGAAAAATGAGCTTCCTGTTTTTCTCTTTCCATGGTCTCAAGACCTCGGTCCACCAGGAGGTGAAAAACACTATCCATCAAGGTGCCACACAGTCATTCAAGAAGAATCATGCCAGGAAGAAAGCCAGAGAACAGACCCAGGTGTGGCCAGGCAGGCTCAGATTCCAAAAGATAACAGAGTTCCACGGCCCAGGGCAGTGTGATGCTGAAGCTGCCACACACGGGGTTTGGGGTTGGTCCCTCCCTCCTGCCAACCCACAGGCAAAGTGTACACCAGGCCCAGCCTGGGCCACACCCAAGGGTGGGGAGAGCCCACAAGTGTCAAAAGACAGGGGGAGATAGTTACAACTCAAGACACACAACTTCATCCTAAACTCAAACACCTTGGAGGGATTCTCAAGCTAGGCCAGGACCCCAGCTGTTGGCCCCTGCGGGGGGGGGGGGGGACCGTGACCAGGGCTTTGCTTCTCCCACCCTATCCCTGGAAACCGGAACAGTGGGCTGCCCAGAGAAAGTCAGCAGGCCCTTCCACCGCCCTGGGGCACCCAGAATTTGCCTAATTGAACATTAACAAGTTGCTACAATAAAGTTCCTCTGTTGTGAGCAGAGAAACCTTTTCGGCAACAACAACAGAAGTCTTGTTACAAACTGCTCTCAAAGCCAGGCTTCAGCCTAGACAGGTGTGAACAAGATTTAAACACCTCCTACAATACAATGCAGTCCAAACAAAGGGGAAAGTCAATCCCAACCTCCTGGGGTTTCTCCTTGTCTAACATCTTCTTCACTCACCCAGCCCAGGGGAGCCAAGGGAAGGTGTGGAGAGGCTGTGTGCAGGCCCAGCTGTGGCAGAGACTTCCCCACCCCTGTCCAAGGCCTTCTTTGCTGCCTGAGTCACAGGGCATCTTGGCCGCCCTCAGGGTATCCCGCAAGACCTTGGTGAGGAAGCGAGGCCTTTCAACAGCTCACACCTGCTCCTGGCCCCAATGTCCCTTCTGTGGCTTCCCAAACTCAGCCAACCCCACTGGCAAGCTTCCCATATTATGTGACCTGGCATCTCCATCACCTTCACCCCCTTGAGAGGTAAGAAGAAGAAGGTAGAGCAAGAAAGGGGACAACTGGAAACACTCTCCAGTCCCTGGGTCCCAGCTGTTCTTTCTGCTAAAGGGGATGGGCACCTCCCAACACCTCCTTCCTTAGAATGCCGGAGAGGAGTTAGAACTCCAGGATTGGATTTTTCATTAGGCAAAAAATTTTGAGTGATGCCAGAGATAGAAACACATGAGAAGTGTGTGTTGGACAAGGGACGGAATTATCCTTCCCATTGATTTTCCGCTCTGGAGTATTAGAGAGAACACAGCATTTATCTGGAGATTTCTTCCCAAAGCCAACCACATAAACGGAACTTGAAAGGAGTTTATCGGACCAGCGATTTGCTCACGCCACCATCGGCAAAATGGAAATCCCGGCAGGAGACTCCATCAGCCCCACTGTCCCTGCGTGGACATCTTTAAGCAGTGTTGTAATTACTGGACTTCAAACCAGTGGCAAAGAGGCCAGAGACAGCAGTGGCAGAGGGAGACCATGGGCAACAGTTACAATGGACCAAGAATTAATTTTCTCCCTCATCCCTCTACTCCTATGAGGAGAATGCAAAATGACAGCAAAACAAACCCAAAACAAGCAGTGGGCACCTATGCAAGCTTCCCACGCCTCCTAATTCTTGGCACTCTTCATTCATTTTTTTTATTTTTATTTTTATTTTTTGAGTCAGGGGTCTCACTCTATTGCTCAGGCTGGAGTGCAGTGACATGATCACAGCTCACTGCAGCCTTGACCTCCTGGAGTCAGACAATTCTCTCACCTCAGTCTTCTGAGTAGCTGGGACTATAGGTGTGCATCCCCACAGCTGGCAATTTTTTTTATTTTTTGTAGAGACGGGGTCTTGTTATGTTGTTTAGGCTGGTCTCAGATTCCTGGGCTCAAGCGATCCTCCTGCCTCAGCCTCCCAAAGTTCTGAGGTTACAGGTGTGAGCCACCACACTTGGCCATTTCTGTCCTTTTCCATAAATGCTTGAGCATGATTTATTTTTATAAATGATAAGCACTAATAACTCAACTTTTGCTCCAGGCTTCCATTCTCTGCCAGTGCAAGGGAAAGACCGCCCACAATTTGTTTAAGTGGAAGACAGCCGTAAAATATACCAGGAGAGCCCCCAAGACCAGCTATTCTCAACTCTCTCCACTTTCAATCTTGGAGCCCACCCAAGGGTAAAAAAGTGCCCCACAGATGTGCTACAAAGTGTACGTGACCACCACAATGGAACTTGTTTTCCAGGAATTTTTATGAATGAAACTTGTAGCAGATCCAATGGGAGAGAGGTTAAGTGGGCTCATTCTCTTCCACGCTGTCTCTTCTCCTTCAGATAGACAAGGCAAGTGCCCCCAGTCCCACGGAAGGGGAGCAGCCCACCCACAACAATACAAAGGTTCAAAGGCTCGAGTTCTCTTTCCAGGTAGCTTGGAGGATGTAATTGGTGAGGCAGGAGATTAGAAATATCGGCAGCCTCTAAGTAAGACTTTAATTTACTGGCAGATCAATAGAGCCGGGGTTATATTGGCAAAGTGTCTACAGCTCTATTGACTCACGCAATGCCTCTTATCAATTTATCAGAAATCTGGAAGTCAGAAGATATTGTTTGAAGGGAAAAGAGGAAAAAAAAAAAAAAGAAACAGGAAGCACGAGGCAAGAGTCAGAGCAGTTAGAAACTGGGGTCCCCAGTGACAAACTTGGTGCTAAGAGTTTTACACCAACGTGTATTCTGCAAAGGAGGCCAACTCGACATGTTCAGAGTTAACGAACTGCCTTCCACGCCCTTCGACCTGCCCACATGACTGCATTTTCCAAAACCCTGTATTGTGGGGAGATGGAGAATCCTACAAAAGCAGAAGTGACATTCTGGTTTTGTTGTGGGTTTTTGTTTGTTTGTTTTTTAGCAAGAAGTAATTCCATCCTTTGGGTTCAATGCTACTGGTCCAAGTGGCAGGTGGTCCATATATCTGCCCCTTCTTCCCCCCACCCCGCCTTTGTGTGTGTGTGTGTGCTTTCTACTCTCCACTCTACCTCAGCCAGAATTCTGACTCTTAGCATCTTTTCACCATAAAAAAATTTTTTTAATAAACGGGATATATTTATCCCAGCATCCTGACACTCCCAAGAGGTCCCAAGAATCTATCAGACTAGCAATGGCACTTGGTCTAAAGACATGTAAAGACAATGTACATAAGCTCTATAAATCATCACACAAGGATATGCCAAAGTTTTCACAAATAATTAATCTTCATGGGAAAAGGTTTTGAAATATCCCAGGTAGCCGACAAGAAAGTCAGGAGGAAAAGTAAACATTAACACTTCACCAGACCACGTCCATGAAGGAGGGACACAGGAAGACACATGTGCCCAAATGTTTCTGGCCAAAAACTCTACAGGGCAGGTAGGGGGAGAGAGAGAATCCTTGGTGGAGCATTCCAGCCATCAGGAGGCCAAAAGGGAAAAGCGATTTTCCTTGGTCTGGAGGAACCACAACCTGCTCTGGACGATTCATTTTGGTCCCTGCCTCATACAACAAATTTCTGCTTAATTGCTGTTTTGCATTTTGTTGAGACATCGAGTAAACAGTACTTAAATGTTTCCAGACAAAAACAATAACTCACTAATGACTAAGGCACTGCTAATTAAAATGACCCCGTGATGGCGTGACTGGACTCAAAGCCACCACAGCAAACAGAACTACCCAGGCCTTGAATGCATGAACCAGAATGCAAGCGTACAAGGTGGAGGATGTTCCACTCCTTCCTCTGAGGGTCACAATAACCCTCTGGCTGAAAAGAAGGGAGCCCCTTGCTGGAACAGGGGGGAGGCGGCCACGGGTGTGGAGTGAATGGGGGGGGGGGGGGGGGGGGTGGCTGCGTGGAGGGCACTGAGATTTCAGAGGGAATGCTGTGCCCCAGTTGAATGTACTTTCTAGAACTTTGTGGGTAAGCGGTCTGGCGTCACCTCAAGACTTTACAAGCTCGTAAGGGCCCCTAAAGGGGAAAAAAAAAGTGTCTTATTCTAGTGGAGAGAAAACAAGATGTGTTGAACTGGCCAAACAGAACCTTTCCTAGTTATCATACTTCTTACAGAGACGAGGGCCCCAATGCATACGTTCCCAATTATCCTTTAAAAAGAAGAAAGATTCAGAATGAAACAAAGGTGCATGCCACCACCTGACCAGCGCAGTGGCCACACTCCACAAGTGCTTGTGATAAAGTCATGGGAATCTAAGAAACTTTTTCTCCCCAAGCAAAGATCAAAATAAGCAGACTTCCCTAAGGAGAAACTTGTCCTCTTCTGCGCTCTTAAACTTTCAGTCCTACTGATGGGGGCCTCCCAACGTCACATTTTAAAGTTCAGGATTTAAAAAGAAAGCAAGCAAGAAAAGAGAAAAAGGAGGCACCCCAAGTCCTCAGGCTTGCGAAGGACTTTCTCTTCCTCCTCCGGGCAGGTTAAAGACCTGCTAGTTAGCAACGGGAGGGAGTGGGGGAAAGTCATTGGAACCGCAGGGGCCTAATACCCATTTGTATTCACACTCAGACCCTTTAAGGATATAAAACCAGAGAGGTTGAACTGTTTACATTCACCTAATGCTCAAGTAAACAAATCAGAGCAGGAGTGGAGGGGTTTCCGGGCGGGGCTGTGACCAGGCCCCCCGGGCGGCTGGAGCAGGATGGGGGAGGAGGAAGGTGGACACTGCCACTTCTCAGTGCAGAAAACAGAGGCACGGCTCTCTTCCCAACCCACCCAAGTTTCTCCCCATGCCTTGACCACACAGCCCATCTAGATTCTGACCCCTGAGGCCGTAGAAGCCTCAAACAAAGCTCCAAGAAGCCCCTCACCCAGGCCAGCAGCGCATTCTAAACCACTAGCCTGAAAAAGGGAGGCCTGAGCGCCGGCATCTCCATAGAAAAGAAACTCTGGCTGCCATGTGCCACCTTGCCCCACTCCCGGAGTCCCTGGAGTTCTGCCAGCACCCCCATACAATCCACCATGGCCTTGGAAAGAGGACAGAAAAGGAAAAGCCTAGCCAAGCACATGGAGGGGACGGGGTTAAATGCCCAGTGTCTGACTGAGGAAGAAACTTCCCCCTCCTTCCAGGCGCCTCCAAGGGTCAGTTCTCAACAACTATTGTTATTCAAGAACTACAATCTTGGAAGAACCCCGGGCACCACCGGGTCTTGACAGAAGAGAACTAGGAGCTGCTTGGTGTCCCAGCACAAGGCCTGATCATATCCTCTAAAACATGAACAGTTTCAGCTTGACTGGGGGAAGGGGGTGGGGGCTGGCACTCCTTTTAAATGCAGATTTGAACTTTTCACCCGGGGTCAGACAGCTGCGATGCTCTGTCCCCAGCAGAGGCCGGCGCCGGGGGGCCCCTTCCACCTCACACTTTCACAGTTTTTTTCCTGCCTGCCCAGGAGGCCAGCCTGTTAAAGGAATTCGATACCTTCCCTCCCTCCAGACCTAAATCCACACCCACTTCTCAGCTTACCGGGGGCACAATTCCCATTGGCATCCTGGAGGAGACCCTGGACTCGGCAGAGACTGGCTCGGCGCCCAGGGAACAGGTATGGTTAAGGGAAACTGTTCTCATCTCATGCATTGGCTAAGGACTGCTAAGATCAACAGTGAGAAGACACCAAGACTTCACCTGCTCTGAAAGAAGCATCTTTCTGCAGGATGCGTTTTATGGTGGTTCTTTCTACTAGAAGGGCACCTCTCCTTGTTACATTACTAAGAAGAGCTGTAAAGTTAGTAAGGCTTAAGTCATCTGGCTTTGAGAAGAAATCACTTCCTGGGTGAACAAGAGAAAACCAGTAACAGCATTTTATTTATTTATTTATTTATTTTTGAGTTGGAGTCTCACTCTGTCGCCCAGACTGGAGTGCAGTGGCTGCTCCCAGCCACCGCAGCCTCGACCTGCTGGGCTCCAGTGATCCTTCCGCCTCAGCCTTCCAAGTATCTGGAACTACAGGCACGCGCTACCACGCCCGGCTAATTTTTTTTTTTTTTTTGATTTATTGTAGAGATGAGGTCTCGCCAAGTTGCCCAGGTGGATCTCAAACCCGTGGGCTCAGGCAATCCACTCACTTCAGCCTCCCAAGGCACGGGATTACAAGCTGAGCCACTGAGCCTGGCTGTAAGAGCATTTAAAAAGAAAAAAGTCTAGGCTGGGACTTGTACCCTCTGTTATACCCTTCATCATCATGGGCAAGGCTGTTTCTGATTTTTCCTTATCACCCTATTCCCCTCCATTTTTCCTCCTCCAACCAGAGGCCCCGTGGCCTTAGACTAGGGAAAGAGTCTTCCATTCTTTGGCATCAAGGTACTTCAAAGGCCAGGTGTGGTGGCTCATACCTGTAATCCCAGCACTTGGAGAGGCTGAAACGGGAGGAGTGTTGAGCCCAGGAGTTCCAGACCAGCCTAGGCAACATAGTAAGAACCTGTCTCTATAATCAATCAATCAATCAATAATTCGAGAAGGCAGAAATCCAAATAAACACGGAAAGAAGGAGAGACCTCACTGCTGTTGGGGCTGGTGATCTCGCCAACAGCAGTGCCTGCAACTCTCATCTGGGGGGGGGGTCTCAGAGCCTCCAAAAGAAAGTCCCCTCCAAGCAAAGCACGACATGGTCCCTTCCAACCAGCCTGGAAGCCTGTGTGATGTTAGAAAGGACAGCATGAGTAAGAGAAACCACACTGATTACCTACAGGTGGAAGGTTCTAGAGTCACACCTACCCTCCTGCCACAAACTAGTAGAACCCAACATGGAGAAGGTGAAATGGTGATTTCTAAAGGTCCCTTGCAGCACTGTCTTCGATTTCGGGAATACACATACAGCAAGAAGCCTGTTGTAATAAGCACGCCAGCACTCACACAAATGAAAGCTGCCCTGTTCCCTGAGGGTTGCTGGTATTCAGCCTCTGGAAAGGCTTTCAGAGTCAGGTGAACACCTCCACCTCCCACCTGGGCCCCAGGAAGCAGTGTATAAGACACTGGCACACCAACATCACATGTCTGCCCCCTAACAACCCCATGACCATATTAGGGGAGCCAGGGACTTCTAACCAAGCATGCTATGTGCATACTCAGCCTGTACCCCCGAACCACAGTTAATGAGAGCAACTGATCACAGGGGTGATGACTGACTCAGCTCTACCCACTGTCTCAGAAGAGCCCAGGGTTGCATCCTTTTATTCCAGACGAGCACCATCCATTAAAGCCACAGAGCCTATGAAATGTGGCTAGTCAGGTTGAAGATGTGTTGCAAGTGTAAAAATATACATAGGATCTTGGAGATTTGACACAAAAAAGAATGATGTAAAACACCCCATTAATAATTTTCTTTATGCTGATTGCATGGTAAAATGGTGACATTTTGGATATACTGGGCTAAATAAAATATATTATTAAAACTCATTCTGCCTGTTTCCTTTTGTTTAATGTGACCAACAGAGTAGGTTAAATGACCTATGTGGCTCACATTGCAGATTCAGGCAGGAATAAGTATTCTCAGACATGACTGGGACAGCTTTTTCTTGTCTATCTTAAACATCTCCCTAAAGCTATAGTGTACTGAGTCCTCAGTGATACTTCTAATTGGGCTGAATAGTCTTAGTATTCAAATAACTCACCCCCAAATTGCATGTATAAATTAAGAAAAAAGGTGGGGTCAGATGTGCATCTAGAAGCTAAGTCAAGCTCAGCAGAGTGGCACAACTCTTCCAAACAAAATGTTATCCATTGCTTCCGAGGCCTATGGTGTGCTTTAAAAAAAATACTAAGTCTTCACGTATTGTGGTTTAATACAAGGATTACCCACTAGGCTTGTCTAGTAGTTGGTTCGTCTCCTACCATCAAGAGTAGAGTTCTCCTTTATAACTGCCCTTCCATAAAATACACCCAGCAGGATGGTGGGGACACACACACACACACACACACACACACACACCCTGCAAGTGGGAAAGGAAGGGGGGGGAAGGCGCAGACAACACAGATGTGGCCCCTTTCCTATTAGAAAATCCCTATTCTGCCACCAGGGATCACAAGGCCAGTCTCATTTCTCTATGTAAATGAACTTTTTAGCCACCTCCTCAAAGAAGAAAAGCTGCACAGATGCGGAAGGCCCATCCCGGGGCACACAATTACAGCCATTTGCATTCCTCCAGCAGCCGGATTAGCACTGGAATGTGCGCTGCAGCTTTGTGGGGGGAAAGGAGTTTAGGAAGAAAGGAATGGGGGGTGTTTCTCCCTGGTCTGTCCATCCAAAGCTCTATGATACACTTCCACTTCTGAGAGAGTCAGAAAGTGGAAATAACTCCTGCTCAGGCTTTCTAAAGAGGGGGAGGTTGAAAAGTCCTGGGGGAGGAGGCGGAGGCCTAGGGAGGAGGAAAGGGAGGGGGTGAGGGGGCTGGCAGGAGGGAGGGGGAGGAGGACTGCGTCTATTAGGGGAACTGCCCCTCCTGGCGCTTTGATCCCCTTGGTCGGTCGCTAGGAGAAACCAACTTTTCTCCTTGGGTTAATCAAAACCAAATTACTCAGGAATGTGGCAGGACAGGTCTGAGCTTCCAGGTCCCTTTGTCTTTGAGGATTGAAAATGAAAAAATAAATTTTTTAGAGCAGATGGCAGTGGCTACGGGATACGGAGAGTGGAGGGTCTGAAGGAAACTAGACCACATCTCCCGCCCTCCAAAAAAAGGTACCTGCAAACTTCCTACTTCAATCTGTCCACAGAGAAGTCACTTTTGTAGATTAAGTCCAAAAATCAGATAAACCTTCCATTTCATCCTCACTGCTATTCAAGTAAGAGAACCTCCCCGCCAAACTATTCCTTGTTGAAGTACAAATTAATGATGCGAGGCTGGGCACGGTTGAGACCAGCCAGGGCAACACAGCTAGATCTCGTCTCTACGGAAAAAAAAAAAAAAAAAATTTAAATTAGCTGCTGTGGTGGCACACACCTGTAGTTCCAGCTACTTGGGAGGCTGACGTGGGAGGACCACTGAGCCCAGGAGGTTAAGACTGTAGTGAGGCATGATCGTGCCGCTGCTCCCCAGTCTAGGCAAAAGAGTGAGACCCACAACTCAAAAAAAAGAAACTATGCAAGATTTTAAGAATCACCCAAGTGTCACAATCCCATTATTAAAAGCAAAGTTCACGCTAGCTCAAGAACACTTCTTTTAAACACAAAGCTTGGGAGTATTTCTTTTCCTCCAGTGTAAGGCTCTTCCTTGGGAATACTGGGGTAGTGAAGAAAGCACCCAGTCGCTATTCAAAAGCATCAATGAAATTCCATGGCGACTGTAAAATCTTGGATCTCTTTAAGTTATAAGAAAGGCAGTCTTCAGGGAATGGCTCTGGGAAGGGATGGAAGAGCCCACTAGGTGACACAAGACACCACTGCTCATCTGTTATCCAGAAAAAGCTAGGAACCTGCCACCCAGAGCTGTTCTGTTTACTAGGAAAGTGTGCTGGGTGTGCTGGCCAGCCCGGCGACAGTTTCAATAAGAGGCAACAGGAAAAGGCTGACCTCAGAGATGAAAGAAACCTGGGTTCCAGCTATATTAAGGTCTCCCCACCTCCTCCTTGGCTCACAGCTCTGGCAGGCTTGGGGTGCTATACAAGACATGGGCCTTTACTCCAGGCTTCTAGAAGCTCTAGAACGCAACACCCCAGTATACGTTATCATTAGGGGACTATAAGGAGTGACACAGCCCAAGGCACCCAGTGGCAGAAATATGAACAGCTCTTTGTGTATTACAAAACGCTGCTGTGTTCACTACAAAACCTGATCAACCCCCATGCACCCCCTCAAAAAAAAAAAAAAAGATAAAATAAACAAACAGAGCACCACCAAGTTAAGCTACAGAGCCTGGATTCGAAAGATAAAGTGAAGTCAACACAGCCCTGACTACCAGCTTGCCGTAAATTGTAACTGGCCCCAGGCATCCGGTTATCTGGGAGGTTGCACTAAAGTAACTTTTAAAATACTCTTCACCTTATCTTTAAGCCCAGTCAAACACACACATACATCACCCGTCTTAGATCTCGGCCATTAGTATTCCATTTAGACTTTCCAAAGCAAGGTCATCCCAGTAGGCTCTTCCCCTATTTCCGGCCACAGCTGTGGACTTTCACCCCCTTGTCCAACAAAAGGGACCTTGTACACAAAATTAACCCAAACCATTTGTCTGTGCGGTGTGAGAGAGTACACTGAGCCCTCGGAATATTTACCCTCCTTCCAGGCTCAGCACAGGGTGCTGTCCAGAGATCCTCCCCCATAGAGGCTGGGGGAGCTTCCCCAGAGATTAGAGGCCTAGCCCCTCAGCCTTGGCTGGGTAGCTGCAGCTGTGCAGTGCAGCCAAGGCCCTACCTTTAAGAGAACAAACAAAAAGTCCTTTTTTTTTTTTGGAAATAGAGAAGAAAAAACTTTCTCCCTAACCTAGTAACTGTAGAAAATGCCTTGGCTTCATGGCTGGAAAGGATCAGAATCATCCTTGAGTTGAACTGTCCAACATGGTGGCTGCTACCCACACATGGCTCCTGAGGGCTGGAAATGTGGCCAGTCCCAAGTAGTGAAAGAAAAATGTCAGGGCAATACCACGGGTTGCCTAAAATGCCTATTTCAAACTCCGTTCCACCTGTTTCTTTTGACGTTTCACGAACTTGACTACTAGAAAATGTACAACTGCAAACAGGACTTGTCTCCTCTTTCTCCTGGACAGTACTCTAAAGAATGAAAATGTTCCCGCTTCAAATGTTTGCCCATTACTGTGCCCTAAAGGAAAGATTCTTAATTTTTCAATGCTAAAAAGATCACCATAAAATTATGCAAATAGCAACAGCTGCTATCAGGTTAAATCACAAACTCAGGCTACTCAACTCCTATGCAGAGACTCCTACATGGCAGCAAGTGTCTGACTTGGAGGAGGGGCCAGGAACCCGGCCACTTTTTTTTTTTAATCCAGGAGAAACAAATGCAACCTCTATCCCAGTGGTTCTCGACCAGGGAGCGATCTTGACCTCCCCAGGAAACAGTGGGCAGTTCTTGGAGTCAATTTTTGACTGTCACATCGGAGGAGAGGGTGCTACTGGCATCTAGTGGGGAGATACCAGGGACACTAATGCCCTACAGGCCAGGCGTGGTGGCTCACACCTGTAATCCCAGCACTTTGGGAGGTTGAGGCGAGAGGATTACCTGAGCCCAGGGGTTCAAGACCAGCCTGGGAAACTTATGGAGATCTAGTGTCTACAATAAATAAAAAAATTAGGTGGGTGTGGTGGTGCACACCTGTAGTTCCAGCTTCTTGGAAGGCTGAGGAGGAAGAAATTGTCCAAGCCCAGCAGGTGGTTGGGGGAGATGGACGAGGGCAACAGGAGCCAGGGCAACAGACAGCAGGTGAGGCAGCGGTGGCCACGAGCATGCCACTGCACTCCAGCCTGGGTGACAGAGTGAGACTCTGACTCAAAATACATATAACAAGCAAATAAATGTCCTACAATGAACGAGATGGCCCATCTCCCCCAACAAAGAATCATCCCCAAATGTCAACAGTCGAGAATCCACTAGGTCCAAGGTACACTCAAGCACACTTTTATTACTCGGATTTCCAGGGCCGGGGGCTGGAGGGGACCTTTCTTTGCAAAATGCCTTCTCAGGGTTCAGAACTGGTCCTAAGTTTTAGTGGGAAAATGAAAAAAGAATAATGTAAAAACTAGAATCACTTTCTCAAGAGACTAATGGCTGAGGGTCCAGGGTCAATGTATCTGGTCATCTCTGTTTTTAAAGCTAGTGGGTAAAAGTGAGGCTTAAAACTCAGAGGAACTTAAGTTGCCCCTCCCAACAAAAGGATAACTCTCACGAAGGGTCCGAACAGGGGGATGCCTAACCACACAGCGAGGCCCAGGTTCCAGTGACAGGCAACAGAGCAGGAAAGGAGCTGTGACCAGCCTGCAGGTACGGGAAGGAGCCAGAGCAACAGACAGAGGAGGCAAAGACAGGAAGAGCGCGATGCGGACTGAGAACAACCCTGCCAGGCTGGGAGGCAATGCACGAGGGTGGGGGGGGAGGCCCATGATAATTAACTCTGCAAGTTGATAGTATTTGCATATAAATGCCTCCACAAATCACTACAAACAAGCCAGGACAAGTCAGGCCTATTAGCATATACAAGCCAGCCTGGGAAGGCCTCTCTAGGTGGGTCATTGAGTGGGCTGCTCACTTAGAAGGCCGCCTGCCGGCTGGGGGCGAAGGGGACCGGGACTAGGAGAGGGCTGGGGAGGACAGGGGACACTGTATCTATCTCAGACCCCTTCACTCCTGAGCCCGGTTGCAAGATGTCAAAGGGGTTGGCTTTATTTCCAGTCCTTGGGGAAAGAGCTGAGGACCTTTGAGTTTATTTCTTCCAGGATGGTGAGGAGAAAGGCAGTAAAGCCATGAGGAGGAAAGGAAGAACTAGGAAGAACACGAGGCTGGGAACTGATGTTTGCAGAGGGCCTGCTCAGTATACTAAGTACCAGGAAGCCTTGTTTCCTATTTCATTCACTTAACACTACAAATGTAGGGTATGTATTACGCCCACTTTACAGATGAAAGAAGTGAGGCTCACAGAAGTTAAATGACTGGTCCAAAGTCACATAGCTTGGGCCTCACACCAAGGAGGATAAGGACCTACAACAGAGTGAGGGGCAGAGGTCACCCTTCCCAAGAGTGGGCTTTTCTGATTTGTCTCCACTTCTCAAATGACACTGAGTGGGAACAGAGGCCCCCTTTCGGGGGATGATTCACAAGCAGAGCTCCAGTGCTGAACCAGGCCCAACCCTGTTTTATTTTGTAATTATTCCATCCCTTCAACCTATGAGGGAGGCCACACCTCCCTCCAGTTAAGACATGCGGGAGTCTGTCCCGAGATTTCCTCAGTCGCCCAGTTTCTCCACTGTCTGGACACTTCTTATAGTTTCCCCAGCAAGGGCCACCTACATTGACAGTTCTTTCCCAAAAGGCTTGTAAAAGTTCTCTGCTTTCCCCAAAGATACCTCTGGGTTTCACACCTGCTGAAGGAAAAACCAGCTTCAACTTCCTCTTTGAAAAAGGTGTGCAGGGGTAGGGGGAACTCTACTATTTTCACTTCTTGACCTGGATTATATCTTTGAAGCGAATAAAATACCATCTCATGGAAAAGTAAGCAACATGGGCACAGGTAGCACACGTCCACACAGTCAGGTACACAGACTGAAAATCTTCGATGCACATCTCAGCAATAATTACTCATGGAATAAAATTAAGGGACACTATTTGAGAATCTGGCAGAAGAGAGATGGCATTTAAAGGCAGCTGCTTTGGTAGTGACATCAACCCCCTGCCATGTACACTGAATCTACGGGCCGCTTCTGAAGCATCCAAAAGTGGACTTGCCACTTTAACCATGATGCAGACACTCCACAGAGAAATAATGGGACTGTTACAAGGCAAGCAAAAACCACTCCCCCAACCAGCCAAATGCACATTAAGAATCAAGGCCCTGAGCCAAAGAGCATTTTAGGAAGCAAGGTCTGAAACGGTGGAAGAGACTTGCATTGTTTCTTGAGCAGTTAAGAAAAATTGTTTAAAAAAAGAAAAAAGAAAAGTGACCAAGTGTGTTCTTTAGCATATTTCCACTGGACAAAGATGTCGGGAAGAGAAAAGTTGCCCAAAATAGACTCACAGACTCTAAGTGTGGGAAGCAAATAAGCTCATGGTTACGCGTATGTACCTTTTATAGACTTATAGGAGTTTAAATGCTTTTGAAAAGCACTTCTGAGACACTGAAGGGAGACTTCCATATTTGAACAGGCACCATATGACTTTGGTGGGGGGGGCTGCAAGCCTGAAATAAAGTATCAAATTAAGCCCCTTGGTCTTTTCTGCCCTCAGCTAATCTGCCTCCTGTCTCTCCACTACAGGAGATTCAGATGAATAAACAGACAGAGAGCAGTCTCTGAACTAGAATTGGAATACTGAAAAGCAAAGCCAGCCGGGCTCGGTGGCTCAGCCTGTAATCCCGTGCTTTGGGAGGCCAAGATGGGTGGATTGCCTGAGCCCGCGGGTTCAAGACCCGCCTGGGCAACTTGGCGAGACCTCATCTCTACAATAGATCAAAAAAATTAGCCAGGCGTGGTAGCACGAGCCTGTAGTTCCAGCTACTTGGAAGGCTGAGCGAAAGGATCGCTGGAGCCCAGCAGGTCGAGGCTGCACTCCAGTCTGGACGACAGAGTGAGACTCCAACTCAAAAAAAAAAGAAAAAGAAAAAAAGAAAAGCCTATGACAGGTATGCACATGGGACAGTGTATCCAAAACCCAGCTCCACCCAGACACTCAGGAGAATTCTTCCCCAGTCACATTCCCAGGTGGAGTTAGGAACAACCAAGAAACAAGCAAAACTGGTCTTCTGCCTCCCCCTTTCCTAAAAGAAACCCAAATAGTTCAGTCCTTCTTACCCATTAAGAAGCCTCCATGTGGCCCCCTCCCAGTCTGCAAGCCCCAATCGTGCCTCACCACCCCAAGTTGTCCCCAAGCACATAGCCCTACTCCTTAATGAACACCATCCCCGATATACACAGAGTAGGGGATCTGAGCGGTCACTGACTCCTGCCTCCATGGTGCCAGGGGTCTTACTCCCAGATCAAAGGTCTGTGGCCAAAATCACTTTCAGGACAGTGCGTGGAATTGGCAGCAGAAGCAAATCCCACCATCTGTCTTATCACATAGTCCAGTGGAGTCAGTCTCCCCAGACCAGATTCCCTACAGAAGTCTGAAGATACTGCATAAATTCCTAACTGTTCCCCAAAAGACCCACTTAAAATCAAATTCAAGATAATCATGTAAGAAAGGCTTGAGGCTGTTCTGTGATGTGTTTCCTCCCAGAAATCAAGCAGAAGAGGAGACAGGCATCCCAGTACTTCCCCGTCTTCTCAAGGAGTGGCCTTGCATGGCAGTGTCAATGGCTTCAGTCCCAAACCTGCAGCCAGAAGGGGTAGGAATGGGAGGGAAGCCCGTGTTTGGCCCACCTCACTCCTCTCTTCCCTGGAAGTCTTAGACCTGACTTCAGGGAGGGAAGAGGGTGGAAAAAAATCAGAGGCAGCACCTGTGTTAATAACCAAAGTTCAAAGAATGGGCAGCTGAACCACCTAAGACCCCTCCAGAGCACAGAGGGCCAGCTAAGGCCCCTCTGGGAAGGTGCACATCAAAACCCCTATGCCTTAATCCTCATGTTGACAGAGGGCCATGGTGACCAGCTGGTGGAAAGGGAGAAGGACTCACCCGAAAGGCAGATAAAGCCCAGGCACTTTGCTAAGAGGCCCCATCTGGGGTCAAAACCAACAAACAGAAGTCTTGCTCTGAAATGGAACTGAATCTGTCACCTTGCAAACTTTCTATGTCTCCCTTCCCATTTTTATTTGCTCCCTTATTCTTGCAAAAGCAAGAAACTTCAGGAATAAAGAGTGGAAGAAAGGCAGAAACATCAAAGAAAAAAATCACCTTTAAATATTACAACTAAGAAGCCAGGGCACCTTCCCTGGGCAAAGAACTCTCCGGAAACACACCTGTCACTGCTAGACCACTGCCTTGTTCTCACTCTCCTGTCCCCAGGCCCAAAGAATGAAAACCAGAAAAAAACATTCCAGTGGCTTCCTTGCCCCTGAAGCTTTAGCACAATACTGCTGTCAATCGGTGCTAAGCCTTGCTCGACCTCTGTCCCCACTTTCTGTCCATATAGGAGTCATTTACCATATTAGCCACACACACAAAAAGCCCTCTAACATCTGATCGTCACTTCCCACATGTTCAAAGAGATCAATCTGGCAGCCAACTTTAAATCACAGAGAAAAGAAATCTGACAGTTGTTGATTTTGTAGTTTTTCTCCTTAATCTGGATTTTGAAAGTGGTTTGCCAATGAGCCAAGATTTCTGCCTGGGTCTCTCCCTCAGGGCAGTTTGACATAACCTTAGCTTCTGTGTGTTTGTTTCTCAATTCGAGTGGCCTGAGGACACAGGACATTGTGCTTTGGACAGAACAGGCACCCTTTAAGATTTCACTGAGACCAGCTCCTGCAAAGGAATTCCCTTGCCTGGATTCTATTAAAACTGGGTTCCCATTTCCCTGACCGCAGTTTTTAACTCAGGCAGAGGATGGTAGTTCTGAGCTTTGCTATGATTTCTAATAATAACCATTACAACCAAATTCTCTTACCAGAGCATTTGAATACCCCTATGAAGTTCACTGTAATGGAATCTGCCTTCCTGTTGTGTTTTTACAGTAACGCCCCCATCCTGGTTAATTACACCAGCCTTGGGAAGCAGGGCAGGCCAACAGGCCCAAACAGTACAGAAATAGGCCAGGCTAACAGTAAGCAACCATTTTAATAACAAATGAGAGTACAAACCACAGCACATACTGTACTTCTTGAGGCTATCAATGTGCATCAGGTGCCTGATCCCTATAAAAGTGGCAAGTGTGAGATGCCATCACACAAGTCTCTTCAAGCTGGAATCACTGTTGCCTCCCTGCAAGTCAAGGCTAAATCCTCTGCGTTTAAGAAGCAAGCTAATTACTCTTCAAAGGTGGGTTTTTTAAAAAGACGTCTCACTTTCCTTCCCTTCAAGGAATTCGAGCAATTCCTTTTACTTTTATAAAATGTTGCCTAGTCACGTAAATATTTACTTTTTAAGATGAGACTTTTGCAACTCTGTAATAAAAATAATTTCTTAGGTAAGGGTCTGCTTTGAGCCCAAGTATTTCCAGAGTCTCATACTGATACTTTGGAGGAAAACAAAAAACAAAAAACCAAACTCCAACTCCTAATAGATATACCAAAAAGGAACAGCACACAGTGACAATAAGGACATGTGCCCTGGACACTACTCGTGACCAGAACGAAAGGAACTAAGCCAAGTCCCCATCAGCCCCAGATAACACTTTCCCAGCAGTCTGCAATCCCAGATTTATTCTAATGAACTAACCACCTTTGGGTCACCCAAGGTGAGCCAGGCTGGTCCTGGAAGTGCCCAGTAGTCATCATCTCAAGTCATGATGATGAAAACTGAAATCTCGCTTATTTTAGCTTCTTGCCACCGGGCAGTCCAACTGGCACTGAGTTGACACAGCAGCTAAATCCAACCCAAAGCAGCAAGAAGGCAGTCACTCCTCTGTCCCGTTGGGACAAGCCAAAGAGAGGCCTGTAGGCAACACCATTTCATCTGGACCCTTCCTACCCTTCATCAGTGTTCATTTGTGCAAATAAAGAACGGAAGAAACCTCAAGTTTCAGGCAGCTGAGGAGGCAGCATGGGTTTTTAATTCTGGAATAGTTAGCGAGTGTTTCTCAATAGTTCCCTGTCCATCAAAACTGTTTTCAGGAGAAATGGAAAATAGTCACTCTATCCCAAAGAAAGCGTGGACATTAAAAAAAAAAAAAAAAGTTGGGAAAGGGAAGTGACCCATGTCATGAAGACAGAAGGTCTCTAAGTCCCTGAGTTGCCTGTGATTCCAAAAGACTGTTTTTAAAATGTAAAAGTGCTTGTTTCCGCATCTGCCCCATGTTGTTAAATAACACTTACTATTTAAATAAAAGAGCCAGGTGTGACCCCAGCCCATACTGAGAAGCGCTTTACATGCTTTCTGAAAACAATGCTGGAAACTAAATGCAGACAATCTTCTTCCATCCTGTAATTTAGGAAAGGGAGAGAGGAAAAGTTTCTCTTGGCATTCCTAGTTATACACCCCCTGAAAGGCTGCCTTCAGGGTCTCTGCAAAATAGAATGAACACAAATATAGGTGTGCAAACATCCAGGTATGTACCTCTCTCCAAAGACCCCATTCTTGAAACCCTTCCATGATTCAGACCCGCACACCTCACTGTTCCCTAACTGTTTCTCGTGTTTGGGTAACAGGACGACTCAGAATCTCACTCCGCCAGAGGCTGTTCTGATAACAAGGAAAAGACCCACGTTTCTTGCCACAGCCTTTCTCGATCAGGCTACCTTGGAAGGTGTGTTTTCCTGCCCAGTGCAGCCTCCACCACACCACTCAGGCATTCTTCTGTGCCTAGCCTACTGGAACTCATGATTTTTAGGGTTTCCCTTGAAACCTATCCAGAAACCACAGCCATTAAAGAACATGAAGGTTTGACATCGCCTGAGTTTAGGAATGAAGGGGCTCGAGGGGCCAACTCTACAAACTCGCACCTGCTGCTTGATGGCAAAGGAACAGGGCTTCCCCAGCTAGGGTGAGCTTTAAATTATACTCGATTTATTTAGAGACTTGTCTCCAAGGATCTCAAAGCATGGCATGAAATAAGATGACGTGTAACTTTTTCACCATCTACCTTCAAGGCTTAACTTTGTTTTCCTTGCTTTGCCTCCACACATTCCACCAAGCAGGCCCCAGCCCAAAGGAGAGGGCTTCCCTCTGTGCCTAGATGGGGCTGTCCTCTCTGAAGTTATCTGTCAGTGACTTTTAGAGGGTCCCAAAGCCCTGTTAAATGACACAAGTAGAGGGTAGGGGGTGGGGATGACCCTCCTGGGTTCATCTACTCATGGGTTTCATTTAAACCAGTTTAATACCCTCCACCAGGCAATTCCTCTTAACATACACCTGTGGTCTTCACCCTGCAGGCGTTTTCCTATCATTACACAGGTATGACCAAAGCAGAAAGGACCATTTTCCAGAAAGTTCGTTTCACTCCAAGCCTAGAATGATTACTTTTTATTTGTTGTTACTGACCGAAACTTGGGCATTCCTTCTCCCTTAACAGTATAAAAACCTGAGCTCTTCCCTCAACCCCCCCCCCCCCCCCCCCACACACACACACATACACACACCACCAACACCAACACCACCAAAAGAAAGAAATGCTGCTCTGGCTTTTCCAAGAGTTCAAACAAACTAAAATGAGAGAATGGACAAGATGATCTCCAAAGGTACCCTCCAGGTCCAAAGCTCTGATTCTCCCTTTAATTACTCCCCAACAAGTGCATTCTTCACATTGTTTCGAACTGACCAGCAACTACTCTTGGGCTGAAAAGGGTGCATTTTTAGGCGGAAGAGCTCAAGCGTCTAAATGACACCAGTACCACGAGTACTCAGAAGGCAGGAACTAATCCAAAAGCGGACTA